>NC_060179.1:70490648-70528148 GCF_021184085.1 Oncorhynchus gorbuscha | reverse complement strand
ACAGTTGTCATTGCAGTTCACCAGCCATTGTCTACACAGAACTGAGCCTGTATTTAGTCACACCTGGTAATAGGCTACATCACTATCAGGCACTGATGTCACCTTTAGCGATCACAACAAGACCTGTCGAGTGTTTGGTTACCACTGACAATGCTCAGCAACATTTTCCCCAATGTGCAAAGTGAGAGTAAAGCCACGATGTTTGTTTCATGGTGTTAAGATCCTTAGCTTGTCTTTCATTCTCACTCTCATCCTCTGTCTCTTCCACAGAAATACTGAATAATGTCTGAAGGTCTGAAGGTACTGTATCTATAGCAGAGCTCTTCAACCCTGGAGAGTTCCTGGAGAGCTACCACGCTGTAGGTTTTCTCACAGTTGTAACTAACCTGATTCAGTTTATTAACCAGCTATTTGTTAGAATCAGGTGCGCTAGATTAGGGTTGAAGTGAAAACCTACAGGACAGCAGCTCACCAAGAAAAAGTTTCAAGTTTTATTAGTCGAATGTATGCGATACATCGTCCAGCGAAATGCTTACTTACAGGCTCCTGAATGGTTGGACAGTCCTGATCTATAGGGACAGACACAACAAGTAGAGGAGGAGTCTTTGTCTCTGTGTCCCGCCAGTAGGCTGTCAGAGCCTGTCCCCCCAGCACTCCTACTCCCCGCTCCCCAGCCCCCCCTACAGCCCGCTCCCCCAGCCCCCTACAACCCACTCCCCCAGCCCCCGCCCTTGTTTGGGCCGCTGTGTTCAGAGAGGGCAGATGGCTCATTACCATAAATAGGACAGCTAGAGACAGAAAGAGTGTGAGGGAGAGGGGCCACCACCCCCACACCATCCAAGGGGTCCATGATGCCTGCCGCCCAAAAACACAGGAAATAGGAAGCCGTTGCTAGGTGAGGTAGAAACACAATGCTGCCTGACTGCCTGACTCTATGACTCCCCCTGCCCTCCCATTCGACCTCATCCCAGCTCACGCCCCCTCACCCCCTGCTTTGGGGACAGCGTGTGTGTGTGTGTGTGTATGTGTGTGTGTGTGTGTGTGTGTGTGTGTGTGTGTGTGTGTGTGTGTGTGTGTGTGTGTGTGTGTGTGTGTGTGTGTGTGTGTGTGTGTGTGTGTGTGTGTGTGTGTGTGTGTGTGTGTGTGTGTGTGTGTGTGTGTGTGTGGCCGGCACAGTGGCTGCCTCTCTCTCTCTGCTGGTCAGGGACAGATGGCCGATGGGCCCTACCATTGCTACAACTGGAGCCAGGCTGAGGGCTGAGCCAGCACAGTGGAGCCTGGTTTGTGTGTGTGTGCGTGCGTGTGTGTGTGTGCGAGCGGGTGTGTGTGTGTGGCCGGCACAGTGGTACCTGGCAGAGGGAGCTCACACCTTCTCCTCTCCGGCCCTCTAGGAGCAGGGTGCCGGAAGAGAGAAGTGTTAGGACCTGGGTTGCAGACTATGAATAGCACAACACTTGCTGACTCACACCGTGTTGGTATATCAACCAAAAATCATAAATGTTTCATTGTAGTGTTGTTGAACGGTTGATGGCTCATCTACTCTGAAAGGTGCTCTGTCATACATCTTACATCTTACAAATACATATGACATACAAACTCAAACTTATATAAAAGTTTATTCGCATAAATTTCACGTCTCCTTGGATCATTGACTCCTAACAGTCAACTAGGCCCTGAATACATGCATTGATTTAGAAATGTTTTTAAATGTAAAAATAGACATATCTTCTCTCACCCTAAAAGACAATCACTCAGGAGACTCACGTTTCAAGGCCCCTGAATCCCAGTGCAGATAAGACAGAGGACCAGACAGGGGTAATTTTCCCAGTCTGTGGAATGCCATTCAAGACAACACAACACTGGAGACGCAATATCTGCTCAGGCTAGATCTCATAGGTCAATAGGGCAAAGGTAAAGAGGAAGAGAAGAGCAGAAGAACACAAGGAAGGAGAGAAAGAGGAATAGAGAACTCATGAAGAATTAATATAGCGGGGACAATGTGAACAAAAATTATTGAGTTAAAAAAATATATTCCTTCACTTTCATAAACTTTCATCACAAAAAAACAGAATATGTACCTGCAGCTATTATATATGAACATGTAATAAGGCTTGTCTTTTGTTTGAGATGTAAATAGAGAGGTTTTTGATGAGTAATTAAAAGAGAGATGGCACGAGAAAAAACAAGAGCGAGGGACATGAGTGGACAGTTCATCTCGCTGAAGTCTGCACTCCTTCACTACTCCGCACAAATGTTGAAGTATTAGATTGGTGCAGGCATGGGCTAGAGGGAGTTCCCATATACCGGTCATTTTCTTTTAAATCCATGAAAGGAAGTGTACAAGTGTACGCTTTGGGAGAAAGGAGAGATTATTGTGACGCAACCAAGAGTGTGGCAGGGCTGGCAGCAGTAGCATGACCGGAGAGCAGAACAGAGCCAGGCCGGCAGAGCCCCCTGCACAGTGATATGGTACTGGTACTCCCTGCATATAGCTGCATTCTTGTGTTATTTATTCCATTTGTCTTACTATTTTAATTGTTCCCAAAACAATTTGTCTCTGCATCGTTGGGAAGCATTTCAAGGAGAAGTCTAAGTCTTATTGATTTGATTTGTTTTTGATTTGCTGTACTGTCTCACCTCCCCAACATTGATCCTGGTTTTCGGCACCCTACCTACCCTGCAGCCACATTCTCCTCTCCTCCCCTCTCCCCCCTGCCCTCCTCCCCTACTCTCCTCCACTCCCCTCTCCCCCTCCCCTACTCTCCTCCCTTCCTCTCCTCTGCCATGCTTCATTACCCTGTGCTCAGTGAGGCAGAGAGAGGCAGCACACGCTTCTTTCTATCCACACACACACTGTCTGCAGCCGTGTTGCCCATAGCCACAGCCAGCCAGCCAGGCAGGCTCCCCATAGACCTAGAGTTCTTTATACAGCCCCACGCCCCTAGGCAACGGGTCACACTCACTCACAGCCCTACACCCCACTGTACACTCAAGTCTACACAATAACAATGTCCACACCACTATAGTTCCACAATAAACATTTTAGCATGCTAACACTTGCCTTTTAGTGCTTTACATTTCCAACACTCTGTACACACTAACTCTATTCAAACTAATTAGGACATATACTTATGTAACACTAACAGACACTAATAGACACTCAACCCCCATAGTGTATAGATTGTATCCCAAGTTTTTGTGATGCATATCCTTGACAGTCACTGCACAGTAATTGTACACACACACGTGAACTTCATTAACAAAACACACACACACATGCTGCTCAGGGAACAATAGCTAGCTCCACGGCAGCCTACTATGGAGCTGATGGTGCCAGACAACATTGGCAGAGCACAAACACCACAATTGTCCCCCCAACACAAAGTGTACTTGTGCCCCAGGCAGAGTGGGGTGGATGGGATGCTGTGTAAATCAACGTGGTGGCAGTGGGACTGGTACACCCTTAGATAAAAAGGTTCCAAAAGGGTTCTTCCACTGTCCCTATAGGAGAACCATTTTTGGTTCCAGGCAGAACCCTTTTGAGTTCCATGTAGAACCCTCTATAGAAAAGTCTCTACATGGAACCCAAAAGGGTTCTACCTGGAACCAAGAACGGTTCTTTAAATGGTTCTACTATGGGGTCAGCCAAAAAAGCCTTTAAGGTTCTATACAGCCCCTTTTTTTCTAAGAGCATAGAGCCAAAAGTAAAGTGTTGTTACCTCTGGCAAGCCTTCACTGGTTACCATGAAGATGTTGAGGAAGACTTACGCTGAACCCCCTTTCACTGTAAACAACAACAATGACAACAAACAACTGATGAGTGAGGATGAATACATTTACAATTTTGGATCATTTCAACATTGTAATGAACTATACTAAACATAACACAACATGTCAGAGTGGCCTGTCTGTCTGTCTGTCTGTCTGTCTGTCTGTCTGTCTGTCTGTCTGTCTGTCTGTCTGTCTGTCTGTCTGTCTGTCTGTCTGTCTGTCTGTCTGTCTGTCTGTCTGTCTGTCTGTCTGTCTGTCTGTCTGTCTGTCTGTCTGTCTGTCTGTCTGTCTGTCTGTCTGTCTGTCTGTCTGTCTGTCTGTCTGCCATCCATCTGTCTTTTCATCCTCTTTCCCTTGTCAGTTAATAGACTTGCCGAGGTGTTCATTTACCAGCATGAGGCAGTCATTACGAGTAGAACATAATTTAGCAGGGTAATAGAACAGTCCAGGATCAATAGGCTAATTTAATTGCCCCTGCATGTGGTTGATTGTATTGCAGGGTTATTTGCAGGAGTTTTTATAGAGAGGAATTATCCTCCCATGCAGTTTTACTGGGGCTATAAACCGTGAACCACAATCACAACAAAGAATAGAAACTAGCCTGGTCTCAGATCTATTTGTGCTGTCTAATCTACTTGTTGTTGTCATAGCGACAGTACAAACAGATCTGGGACCAGGCTTAAGAGAAACGGTTGTTATTGCTCAATAAGAAACTCTGTCCAACTGTAGTTACTACCAGCACTGAATTGGTTGCTACAATGACATAAAAGCAGGCAAAGTTCAGAGCTATGCTGTTATATTGCTAAACTGAACTTCAGGAGTTGCTGTTTTAATGGACATTGCAGGTTGTAAACGTGATAAAAACAGGGTAAGTCACATGCCATATATCTAAGCCTTCCTTGACAGCTTGGACAATGCCATTTCCCTTGCTGTCAGCACTCTATTGGCAGTCTAACTCATCGGGTTGGAGTTCAACTTTGCACCGCTATACTCTCCAGTTGTCCCTTTGGTCCTTCCAGGAGAAGCTGTGACCAATTGCGGTTGTAAATCCAGGTCCTGGATTACTTTAGTACCAGGCTTTACAACAAAGCCCAGGCCAAGCCAGGCCCAGGGACACTGCTTTGTGGACGGTGATTGTATTTGTGTTGGTGCTACAGTACATCACCATGCTCGGTAGTCAGGCAAAGTTGAGGAAATGCCAAAACGAAATACAAAAAAGGAAGCCTGTATAATACAGAGAAGATACTTAATGTAGATAATGTGTAAACAGAGGTAGGAGCAGAATTACATAGCTGAGCAACATGTTTCGACCAACCAATCTTCCTCAGACTGTGGATATGGAAATGGAGGCAGGGGTAGAGCTGTGGAATCCCACTCCTCTTGATCAATCCCAGGAACTGGAGTGGTTAGGTTTTCTCTAGGAAGTGGGTTGATCCCGTGATCAGAGAGAGGCATATTTTTCATGGTCAGTGCTCCAACCAGCAAATCCTAACTCCCTATTGTGATGTCATCCTCCTCTATGGAATGTCCAACCCCCCACTCATTCCAGGTCCCTTCTCACCCTCTAGCTGAATAGGCCTAGCCTGGGGTCTATTGATTTTGATCTGTGATGCCTTGGTGCCTCACACTATTGCAGCTCTCATCCTGACCTGTAAAAAGGATAGCCACTCAAGAGCAGAGAGGGTTTCCTTTTCAACCACTGACTGCTCTATACAGATAAAGGCCCATGGCCAATGCTGTTTAGACTGTAGGGATTCATGTGAGATAATAATAATTTAATTCTGGCCACACTTCCTCTCCTAATCCCTGCCTTTCTTTCTTCCTGCTTCACTTTCTGCTTAGTTATAATGGTGTAGATTAAAACTTTTTTACTGATTTTTAAACTGTTTCAAAGAAGTTAAAGAAATACTTATTGAAGGCAGAAACTATTTTTTTCCACGGTTCATTGAACACAAAATGTAGATGCTGTCATTCATCTATCAGTAAACTTAGCCCGCAGCAGGACTTGTTTAAAGAAACAGGATTTACTAAGCAGCTGCTTCAACATTCCTGCATAGAAGTCTGTTAAGTCCTTTTTTTATCAGTTAAAACATTGCTGATTGTTGTTTGTTCGCGTCATAGTGTTTGTGTACCAAATGGCACCCTATTCCCTTTACAGTGCACTACTTTTGACCAGGACACATGCATTATATGAAGAATAGGGTGCCATTTGGGATGCAGGTGGGGCCTGGGTGCTCATCCTGCCCTGAAGTGAATCAACAGTTCAACAACTCATCAAAAACAATGACTATTTACATTTCTAACCTGAATAAATAGGCTGAATCAATAGATAATTACTGGCTAATTGTTTGGCTTTAGTCTTTCTGAATGTGTGTTCCCTTTTTCTTTCTGGATAGCCACTCAAGAGCAGAGAGTGATTCCTAGACAGGCCGTCATTGCAAATAAGAATTTGTTCTTAAATGACTTGCCTAGTTAAATAAAGGTAAATAATAATAATAATACAATTTTTAAAAGAATGTTCCTACCTGCCTGTCTATTGAGTTATTTTATTGCCCCATCATTGAAGGAGGCCTTTATCAAGCTATAGATAAGAGACAGCCAGCGCCTGTTGACATAATTCATAAGGCCTGGTTAGCACAAAGGCCTGTCAAACACAGGGATTCTGTAAACAAACAGTCTCCAGTACTGCATTTAGGATTATTACTGTAGGCTAGGGAAGATAGGACAAGGGAGGAGCGGGAGGACAGGAATGGGAGGAGAGGGAAAAGACCTGGGGAACAAAACCTGAAGAACAGATAAGTTCAAAGACACCTGTTAACCACACCCGCTTCTTAGGCAGGTTCTCAGTTCTTCGGTCTAAGCCACTGCCTCTGGAAGACAGTGTATCGCTGTCGGCATGGGTGTGAATCTGCTCTATCAGCGCCCTATCTTCTACCTTTCACCTCCACCTCTCTCCACCAATAAACATACAAAATACTTCAGAAAATGAATAATGTATATGTTATTATTATTTTGTATTCATGTATTTTGTTATCTACAGGTGTAGCTCAGCAAAGGTAAAGGGGTTTTCCTTGAACATCTGGATGTCCAAAGGTTTCTTGTGTTCTGTCAACCCATTTCCTTTTTGATTGCCTCCCCCACACTTTTATAGTGAACTTTGATCGTCATGTAATGGAGTAATAAGCTTGAGTTAGGGCTGGACTCATTGACAGGGTAAACAAGCAGTATTTGCATTCACCCAAGGGCAGGTACTGCCTGTTTGTCTGTGGAGCCGTCACTGCACACGTCACCTGGTGTAATGAAATGCAGTAAGTAACACTTACTTACTGCATTGGGGCGGCAGGGTATCCTAGTGGTTAGAGCGTTGGGCTAGTAACCGAAAGGTTGCAAGTTCAAATCCCCGAGCTGACAAGGTACAAATCTGTCATTCTGCCCCTGAATAGGCAGTTAACCCACGGCTGTCATTGAAAATAAGAATTGGTTCTTAACTGACTTGCCTAGTCATTACTCAGGTGATGTGTGCAGTGAGGACTCCACAGACAGACAGACAGGCAGTACCTGCCCTTGGGTGAATGCAAATACTGCCTGTTTACCCTGTCCGCTGGCCTTGAGATCCTTATCTATGGAAATATAGCAGAGTAGTGTGTGTGTGCTCATGAGTTTTATACTGTTTCAACGAATTAGCACAAATTGGCCTGAGAGTAGGGATCACCTGGGAACTTCAGGTGAGAACGAGGATGAATGTGTGTGCATTTGAATGTTTTGCGTGAGTGGTGTGTCTCATATCACACTCATTCTGCAAAGGAAAACATTGCACAGGTAGGATCATTAGGCTTTGGCCCATATGGCGATCCCAATCGGTGTGTCTATAGCATGATAATTCAGCCTCGTTCTCACCAGTGCTGTCATCGGCCTCTACTCCCTGTAGGATCATTAAGCTTTGGCCCATATGGCGATCCCAATCGGTGTGCCTATAGCATGATGATTCAGCCTCGTTCTCACCAGTGCTGTCATCGGCCTCTACTCCCTGTAGGATCATTAAGCTTTGGCCCATATGGCGATCCCAATCAGTGTGTCTATAGCATGATGATTCAGCCTCGTTCTCACCAGTGCTGTCATCGGCCTCTACTCCCTGTAGGATCATTAAGCTTTGGCCCATATGGCGATCCCAATCGGTGTGCCTATAGCATGATGATTCAGCCTCGTTCTCACCAGTGCTGTCATCGGCCTCTACTCCCGGTAAGAATATGATTTGACGGTAGCCATAAATAAAGAACAGTTGACAGAAGAAGGCAGTTCCACCGTATGAACCGTGTCCCCAATGGAACCCTCATCAGAGACCAGTCACGCAAGACAAATATGGCCTCCCACCTTGCAATTCAACTACACATTCTCTTTCAGAAACACACCCTGGTGGAATCCCAATTAGCAATTTAATTCAACAAAATAATTAGATCCATATCGCCACTGCTGAAGGCACAGAGTGATGAGAGCACCACTGGTTTCCTGTTTCCTCCAGCGGGCCACAGGTTAAACACCTTTCATGTGTGTCTGATTGTGTGTGTGTGCATGCATGCCCCCCTGCATGCGTGCATACGCACGTGTTTGTGTGTGCAAGCCTGCCTACATAGATGTGTGTTCAGGCGTGTGTACGTGCATACATGCGTATGATTGTGTGTAGTTCAACAAAATGTAAGTTAAAACTAGACGTTAAACTGACATCTGTGCCCAGTCGGGAGCATGTGGGTGCATGCTTGCGTGTGTGCATGTGTATATTAAAATGACATTACCAGGCTTGTAGCAGCCATAACCTAATCTTCTGTAGAGATGCATTACAGACACGTCTATGTTAAGAGCTGCTTAAATTCAATAACAACTCCAGCACAGTGACTGAGAGTTGTTATTGAATTTTTGAATTTGCCACTTTAATGATGATGTTTACATATCTTGCATTACTCATCTCATATGTATATACTGTATTTTATACCGTCTATTGCATCTTCCCTATGCCGCTCAGTCATCGCTCATCCACATGTATATACTGTATTTTATATCTACATCTTCCCTATGCCGCTCAGTCATCTCATCCATATGTATATACTGTATTTTATACCGTCTATTGCATCTTCCCTATGCCGCTCAGTCATCGCTCATCCACATGTATATACTGTATTTTATACCGTCTATTGCATCTTCCCTATGCCGCTCAGTCATCGCTCATCCACATGTATATACTGTATTTTATACCGTCTATTGCATCTTCCCTATGCCGCTCAGTCATCACTCATCCATATGTATATACTGTATTTTATACCGTCTATTGCATCTTCCCTATGCCGCTCAGTCATCGCTCATCCACATGTATATACTGTATTTTATACCGTCTATTGCATCTTCCCTATGCAGTCATCACTCATCCATATGTATATACTGTATTTTATACCAGTCATCTTCCCTATGCCGCTCAGTCATCGCTCATCCATATGTATATACTGTATTTTATACCGTCTATTGCATCTTCCCTATGCCGCTCAGTCATCACTCATCCATATGTATATACTGTATTTTATACCGTCTATTGCATCTTCCCTATGCCGCTCAGTCATCACTCATCCATATGTATATACTGTATTTTATACCGTCTATTGCATCTTCCCTATGCCGCTCAGTCATCACTCATCCATATGTATATACTGTATTTTATACCGTCTATTGCATCTTCCCTATGCCGCTCAGTCATCACTCATCCATATGTATATACTGTATTTTATACCGTCTATTGCATCTTCCCTATGCCGCTCAGTCATCACTCATCCATATGTATATACTGTATTTTATACCGTCTATTGCATCTTCCCTATGCCGCTCAGTCATCGCTCATCCATATGTATATGTATATATTCTTATTCCATTCCTTCACTTAGATTTGTGTGTATTAGGTAGTTGTTGGGGAATTGTTAGATTACTTGTTAGATATGGCTGCATTTGCAGAATTAGAAGCACAAGAATTTCGCTACACTCGCAATAACATCTGCTAACCATGCGTATGTGACCAATAACATTTAATTTGATTTGTTGAGTGTTACCACAATCACAGATCCTCATAGGCCAAAAGTGGAACAAATGAGTGTGTGTGTGTGTGTGTGTGTGTGTGTGTGTGTGTGTGTGTGTGTGTGTGTGTGTGTGTGTGTGTGTGTGTGTGTGTGTGTGTGTGTGTGTGTGTGTGTGTGTGTGTGGTTGCTCACCCTCTGGAAAGCTAAGTACGGTGTGAAGAGAGTATCAGGGGGGAGAAATAGCAAGCCAGGGAAATCAGAAGAGAGTCAGAATGAAGAGGACTTGTCATTAATGGAGTGTTTTAGTAGCTCCAACAGGGTTGGAATGGAGTATTGCTGTGTATGTATGTGCGTGTGTGTGCGTGCATGTGCAGCCTCTCTTATCGGATAGCGGCCGGCAGGGGCGTTTCTGTGTTAGTCTGTTTATGTCTGTGTGTCTGTGCGTGCGTGTGTGCATGTGTGTGTGTGTGCAGCCTTTCTAATCGGCTAGCCGCCGGGCAGGGAGTGTGTGTGTGTGTGTGTGTGTGTGTGTGTGTGTGTGTGTGTGTGTGTGTGTGTGTGTGCGTGCGTGCGTGCGTGCGTGCGTGCGTGCGTGCGTGCGTGCGTGCATGCATGCGTGCTTGTGTGTGTGCGTACGAGTCTGTGTGTGGGAGCTTGGACACTTGCGGTCCGTAAAAAGGGCTTGATTCATTTCCGCATGAGTGGGTCTCAGTGGGGCAGTGTCAGGCTAGCCAGGCCGCACAGATTTATAGACCATTAAAGCAGCAGGACTCCTGTTCCTCCTGACCACAACGCCACCACCACTACTAACACAATGCAGCCTGTTAATCTGACACACTACACACACACACATTGAAATATACACACACACATAGTCGCATGCATGCCCGAGAGCATGAACAAAATACAAGCACGCACACACACACACACTCTTAGACACCAGTCCTGATATACTGCACACTCTCATACACACACACACACACACACACACACACACACACACACACACACACACACACACACACACACACACACACACACACACACACACACACACACACACACACACACACACACACACACACACACACACACACACACACACACGATCTCTCTCTCACACACAAACACACACACACACTCTCTCACACACTCTCACACACAGAAAATACACAGTATCTACAGATTGCATCCATCCTCATGTTTCATCCCTCCACTACCACCTCACATACATAGTTCATCTCACACACTCAGTTCAACGGCTAGGCAGGTAGACTAGCGTTTAGAGCGTTGTGCCAGTAACTGAAAAGTTGCTGGTTTGAATCTGTCGATGTGCCCTTGAGCAAGGCACTGAACCCTAATTTACTCCAGGGGTGCTGTACTACTATGTCTGACCCTGTAAAACATCTGCACCTATCTGGTGTATGTAACCATAAAACATAAATTAGCACCTCCTTCTCATAGGTTCCTCTCCACATTTAATTTCTTCCTCCATCTCTCCTCAATCTTCTCACACTCTTCCTTCCATCTACTTTATGTATCCCCTTCCTTCAATTTAGCCACCATAACCCAACCATCAACACATAACCTCCTCTTACCTATGCATCCCATCTAACTACATTACCTAATGCTTTACTATTGCCTCTCTATTTTTCATAAATATTCTCCTAAATGAAATCCAAGGCAGACTGTTTTTCAGTGATCTGGTCTGTGCCATTCCCTCCTCCCTGAATCAGGTATCTGGACCTATCCCTGTCAATGGTCTCTTGGGCATAATGCTTTAGATTGTAGTAACAGATTTAAAATCAGATTAGCACAGTTCCAGGCGCACAGACTAATGGCTCTGTCTTTTCAAGGCATCCTCAATCAGCTCCGTTGCCCTGGTGATTGCTATATCTTGTTCTCCTCTCCCATTTGCTGTCTTTGCAACTTCATCATCCAGCTAGGGAAAGAGAGGAAGGAGTGATACAGGGAAGGGAGGAGAATAAAAATGAGGCAGAGTGATTCTGTGCTATAGGCTGTACGCTGCTGCTGGCTGTATGGCCCTATGAATAGCTCTTAGCATGTACAGTATGGAAATGATGACACGGCAACCTGAGCAAAAACAACGTACAGACAGTACAGTAAGTGAAGGAAGAGGATGAACTCAAGGATTCTATTTTGACTTTGGTCATAAATCCTTTCGCTTTCCTTCTCATACACTCTCGTTGAGTATGGCTCATCTATCTGCTATATCTGAATAGCAAGGAGATTGGCTATGGAAGACACCATGAATACCATTCTAAATGTATTATTATTCCTCTTTATCTCAGCTAGGTTAGTGTGAGAGTAGACAAACACCACATACATACACTCACAAACCGAAACATACCTGTACATTCAGAGAGGATTACATGAACAATGTAACATGTGAATAATGAATGTAAATCCTGACCGTCAGAGCTACGTCGGTGGCTACACAAGCCACACACACACAGTTACACACACACACACACACAAGCCACACACACACAGTTACACACACACACACACACACACACAAGCCACATACACACAAATGATTTATTCAAGAGAAATATAATGGTCCTTAGCTATCCAAATACATCTCTAAACCGAATGTGGCATATAGGTCAAATATATGACCTTAAAGGGTTTGATTATTCAAAGGGTCATTTTTGGGGGATGATTCATTCCACTCCCACAAGGGACTTTTAACCAGTAAACCAGAAACAGACAGGCAGCTTCCTTCATCATTTGTCCATCCTTTCCTCTTCTCCAAGCACGAGACAGGCCATGTGATCCAGTCACCAACAGTAGCCATGGTGAAATGTGCTGGGGGAAAAACAGAAACAGCAACTTCAGAAAGAAAACGAGTGAATGAGGACAACTCAAAACTGAGACTTCAAATCAAAGACTTGATAGAGCACCACATGTGGGATTATATTATTTCTTTCAAGCCTCAAAACCCAGAAAAGAAACAATCAACATGAAAAGGAGTTATATGGGTTAGAACAACACGGCACCTGGGTAAACAAACACTACAGGTCCTGTTCAACCCTCTAATGGCTGGTTTACATGAATCCAGTGTGGCTGTAGCATACCACCCACCCTATGATTCACAGAAGATCCTGTTTGTCCAGTTGAACTAACTGAAGGGCATGAAGTGAAACAGGGTGTGTCTCTGTGTTTCCACTAGAAGGATGCAAAAGCATTGTAAATACTACAACATCCCAAACAGAACAATGGCGTAGGAAGACATTTCAAAGTGAATAAAAAGGTAGGTCATTAATTACAAGGTAATAGAGAAATTATAAGCCTTGAATTCAACATATTGAAAGAAGAACTTTGGCAGGAAAATAAAATCTAAGCTACTTTGGTAGCTTTCAGAGTTATCTCTCTGAGAGAGGTTCTAAAAACAGGATCGAAGTGGACAGAGGAGGAGGTAAAGCCCCACCTTATCTTAGCTCATTGGTTACCATAGCAACACCCACCCGTAGCACACGCTCCAGAAGGTATATTTCAGTGGTGATCCCCAAAGCCAACACCTCCTTTGGCCGCCTTTCCTTCCAGTTCTCTGCTGCCAATGACTGGAACGAATTGCAAAAATCGCTGAAGCTTGAGACTTATATCTCCCTCTCTAACTTTAAGCATCAGCTGTCAGAGCAGCTTACCGACCACTGTACACAGCCCATCTGTCAATAGCACACCCAACTACCTCATCCCCATAATGTTATTTTTTGTTGTTGAAGCTCTTTTGCACCCCAGTATCTCTATTTGCACATCATCATCTGCACATCTATTAGTCCAGTGTTAATGCTAAATTGTAATTATTTTGCCTCTATGGCCTATTTATTGCCTTACCTCCCTAATCATACTACATATGCACACACTGTACATATACTTTTTCTATTGTGTTATTGACTGTACGTTTGTTTATCCCATGTGTAACTCTATGTTGTTGTTTTGTCGCACTGCTTTGCTTGATCTTGGCCAGGTCGCAGTTGTAAATGAGAACTTGTTCTCAACTGGCCTACCTGGTTAAATAAAGGTGAAATAAAAAATGAATAAAAGGAGAACAGAGGGGCGGAAGGAGGAGCTCTAAATGGGGTCAGGTATCACATTGATGTGAGAGTTACAGTTTGGTATAAACTCACTGATGCTAAGAGAGTTGCACAGTGGCCCATACCAAATGAGTAATAGGGTCGACTCCAGAATACAAATAATGCAGCCCTTTCCATTATACTGTAGGTCTACATGACAAATGCTGTGCCTATCAGTCACATATGTACTGAAATCAGGGGTCTCTTTAGTGTTGGCTGCATATTGAGGCATTACAAAGCTTAACAGTCCCTTTAATGATGACCCGTTTCCAGCGCTTAGGGAGAGATATACTACAAATTAATCTGATAGCGGAAGAGACTGCTTAGTCCAGATAAAATAGGCTACATTGTACCATCATCATGACCGCTCACTGGCTGGAGTCCCCCGCCAAAATGACGTAGATGCCTTCTAGTCCCCCGCCAAAATGACGCAGGTGCCTTCTATTACTTTAATCCCCACTTTCATCACCACATGCTGTGTAGTTTATTCTAAACGCTGAAATAAACTGTGTTATTTGGAGACACCCCAAAAAATGTACTGTGCGTTTTTTTTCTGTATTTTCATTAAGTTTACAATATGCCATATTCTATGTAGGCTACACAATGAACTCATAAGAAAAAAAGAAAAAAAGAAAATGGAGTGGCGTCGGCAGCGCCACAGAAAAACCATGTGCTTCTGCGCTGCGGCAGTTGCCAGGGGATATGGAATGGGAGGGGTTATGATTGGTTGAAGTGGGTTTGTTGCCTTGGCGACGGCGAGGGGTTCGGTAGCGTTGCTGTGCGGCGTGATCTGCGCGTTGCGTGGATGGAGGAAGCAGCTGCCGATGTGATCTCTGACACTGAGACAGACATCTGAACACACAATTCCTGCCATACTTCTACTTTGCAGGCAACGCTTGCATGAATGTAAGTACTTGAAAAGGCGTCTAATTTGTTTAATGGTGTGATATTACGGAATGCTTTCATGTGTTTTTCGTGAACGGTGAAAGGTAGCGCAAAATAAATGGGAGAAGTGACTGAAAGCTCGAGCAGCCAGCATGGCAGTTCAATAGCGAACAACATGTACTGTACTTCCCCCATTTGTTCTCTGAGTTCTAGCGTTGCGTTATGGAATGCTAAGCTATAATAGAGACAATGCTATATCGAAACTTTTCAATTCTTTAGACTTTGTTTATTTTTTTCCAGTCGTGCTAATACGTTGTTTTTGGCGTCTCTTGTCTTCCATGTGGCTCTTTAGCTATCGAGTTGGCTAGATGTAACTTATTTTACGGTCGAGTTGTAAGTAGTTAGCCAACAACGAGTAATTTGACCGTCCAATGTGTTTTCATTTTCATTTGAACTTGCATGAAACACTTAACTTAAATATCAATTGCAACAATGTGTACCGACGATGGATATTTTGTATCCAGCTTGGATAGCTTCGCCGCTTTTCCACCAATTTGATTTGCTCAGATAACAAATGGCTCGTTTGCGCATGCAGTCATACGATGAACATGTATCGTTCTAGATTCTCTAAAGTGTTGGCTTGCTGCCCGTTTTAGTTGACATTCGATTGCCATGTCACGAGTCTGGCAGTGAGTTCGACTATTTCTGTCAGACACCATATCGATAGCTGCTTGAACTTATTTCATATTGAGCACCGAGGTCGTGTGTAATTTCGATTGTGGACCATTTTAACAGTTTGATACGAGTCAAATTTGAATCAAAACGTTTTTCGGTGAGCCGCCCATACAAGGACTCTATATATTTATTTATATTGTTTAAAAAAATATATATATATACATCTGGTGTGTGTGTGTGTGTGTAAATGTAAGGCAACTTTATTGGGCGAAAGTAGCAAGGGGGAGGTTAACGTGTTTGTGATTATGTAGCCCATTTGCCGTGTGTCCTCTGTGATATATTTCTTGGAAAGTATATCAGTAATTTAGTTATTTTACTGTTATTGATTCCTCGTTTAGTGACATTGCCAGTGGAACGTGTCCCAGGGGTTATCGGAGAGCTGAGCAAGCAAAATCTAGCTTGCTAACATTTCTGTTCTTCCGCTAAAGCTCCTCTGTCCCATGAGTTGGCCTGTACGCAATGCAATATGTCTGGATGGACGTTGAGTCAATTCCTCAAAAACACTCACATTGTCGCGGTGTTGCAATTTTGTAAGTTGAAATGTCCCACACACAGTTCCAAACCCATCCACGCGCATGTAAGGCGCTAGTGAGGCAGGAGCGTGGCCTTTGTCATAATGCATTATTGGACAGCGACATAGCTCGCTGTTATAGAAGTCACAACAGCAACTCCGAAAGGCTTATTCACATATTGGAGCATGTCAGCACATCACTGGACATGCAATGAGTTTAGTGTCAAGTTGCCTTTGGTGTAGCTGGGAACTCCAACAGTGTCTTAAAAGGGCTTTGGGCTACCACGTCCCGCCAGAATAGCTGCAATTCACCTTGGCATAGATTCTACAAGTTTCTGGAGCATAATTGGAGGGCTGCAACACCATTCCTCCACGAGAAGTTCCATAATTTGGTGTGTTGATGGTGGATGAAAACGCTGTCTCAGGTGGCGCTCCAGAATTCCCCATAAGTTTTCAATTGGGTTGAGATCTGCTGACTGAGACACACCCTTTAAACCCCATGCTCATTTGAGACCCCTCTTTCAAAGTCACCGAGATCTCTTATAGACAAAATAATTTACGTTGACATTTTTAGTCATTTAACAGACACTCTTATCCAAAGCGACTTACAAGAGCAATTTGGGTTAAGTGCCTTGCTCAAGGGCACATTCAACACATTCGTCACCTAGTTTGCTCTGGGATTCAAACCGGCGACCTTTCAGTTACTTGGCCAATGCTCTTAACCACTAGGCTAATAATGGGCAACTGGGCATTTTTAGACATGACGCTAACCATTATGGGATGTTTATTGCTTATTTAACTAAAGAACCGCACCTGTGATTTTGGACATTGAAATTGGTACCAGAGGTTACAGCTACGCTGTTCATGATGTAATGGATTGTCCCAGATACAAATTACTAGCTATCTCCAAACAGTGAGTGACTGTTGGCAGCCAATTCATTATTTTTCTCTAAAGAAAGTTGGTGTGATAAAATACAATAATAGTTTCCCCTCTCGTGTGTCTGTGTGACCATGTTACCCCTTTTCTCTAATCTTACAAAAGTTACACATTTGGGATTTCTGATTGTAAAAATAAAAAAATATCCTAAATCAATTATTTGGATTGAAAAGTGTTGCCTACTGTAGTTGTCTTGTTATGCAGGCAACAGTTTGTATGTGGTTTGTGTGTTTGACATGAGGGTGGAGAGGGGCAATGTTCCTTTTTTGACAAACAGTTTGCTGACTAATGTGCCTCAGATAAACAGTAAAACAAAGCAGGCCTGAGATAAAAGGAGAGGAAGAGAAGTGATCAACCTGTCATTTGTTTACTGCCAGGAATCCATGCCAATAGTGTGTTTGTGTAGTGTGTGTGTGAACACAGTGTACATCATGATTGGCTTTCTTGGAACCATCTGCTGTTTTTATGCTCTTTTAATAATCTGTGTGCTTTTGTAAATATGTTTTTTTTATACCATTGTCATTTGGTGTACAAGTATGTATAGTTGCAGAGGAGGGCTGCAGTTAGACGGGTAAGTAGTTTAGCTGCCTGAAATAGCCTAAGACCTGCTCTCTTTCATGGCATTCATGACTATAAATATGCCCTGCCCATAACCCTAATAACGCTGCTGCTAACCCCGCTGCTAACCTCGCTATGGAATGGCTATCTCTCTTCGCTCAGTGCAGCACAGGCACATGGAGCTGCACGATTGTCACAAGTGTGTGTGTGTGGGCGGGGAGTGCTGTGCGTCGGTCATAATAAGGTTATTTAGATTGCGGGCATGAGATTCTGGAATCTACATTTCCTCCCTGTTTTTATTTATTTATTTGCGCTCGACACTAGTTGAGACACACACACAGACAGCCTATCCCACAGAGTGAAAGGAGCCATGCCATTTAATCAAGAAGTGGAATAGAAAGAGCAGCTGGTTCAATCTTAGTGAATATTCTGCCCGTGTCCTCTGGGACATGTTAAAGTGTACCAGACTGACTGACATTATACATCTCACTCTGGAGACAAAGGGAATGAAACACATGTTTCTGAAACATGTAGGAGGCTATTCAGTGCCTTCAGAAAGTATTCACACCCCTTGACAGCCTGAATTTAAATTGGATTAGATTGAGATTTTGTGTCACTGGCCTACACACACAACCCCAAAATGCCAAAGTGGAATTGTGTTTAAGAGAAATGTTTACTAATTAACGAAAAGCTCAGTCAATACCCATTTAACCCCATTGTTATGGCAAGCCTAAATATGTTGAGTCATTTTTTAAAAACAAGTTGCATAAGTTTCATGAACTGTGTGCAATAATAGTGTTCAACATGATTTTTGAATCACTACCTCATCTCTGTAACCCACACATACAATTATCTGTAAGGTCCCTCAGTCGAGCAGTGAATTTCAAACACGTTCAACCACAAAGACCCGGGAGGTTTTCCAATGCCTCAAAAAAAGGACTCTGATTGGTAGATGGGTAAAAAAAAGCAGACATTGAATATCCCATAGTGATATTGTTAATTATGCTTTGGATGGTATGTCAATACAACCAGTCACTAGAAAGATATCGGTATCCTTAACTCAGTTGCTGGAGAGGAAGAAAACTGCTCAGGGATTTCACCCTGAGGCCAATGGTGTAAAACAGAATTTAATGGCTGTGATAGGAGAACTGAAAATGGATCAACATTGTATACTGAACAAAAATACAAACGCAACAAGCAACAATTTCAAAGATTTTACTGAGTTACAGTTCATAAAAGGAAGTCAGTCAATTAAAATTAATTAATTAGGCCCTAATCTATGGATTTCACATGACTGGACAGGGGTCCAATCAGAATAAGTTTTACCCCATAAAAGTGCTTTCTTACAGGCAGCAATACTCATCACCCCACAGATGATCCAGCAGGTAAAGAAGCCGGATGTGGAGGTCCGTGCTGGCATGGTTACACGTGGTCTGCAGTTTTGTGGCCAGTTGTAAGTACTGCCAAATTCTCAAACAATGTTGGAAGCAGCTTATGCTAGAGAAATGAACATTACATTCTCTGGCAACAGCTCTTGTGGACATTCCTGCAGTCATCATGCCAATTACACGCTCCCTCAACTTGAGACATCTGTGGCATTGTTGTGTGGCCTTTTATTGTCCCCAGCACAAGGTGCACCTGTGTAATGATCATACTGTTTAATCAGCTTATTCATATGCAACAGTTGTTGTGTAGATGGATTATCTTGGCAAAAAATGCTCACGAACAGGGATTTAAACAAACTTGTGCAGAAAATGTGAGCAAAATAAAATTATGTGCTTGTGTGTATGGAACATTTCAGGGATTTGTTTTTTAGCTCTGAAGCATGGGACATGTTGTGTTTATATTCTTTTTCAGTGAAGTTACTCCACAATAATAATCTAAATGAAAGAGTGAAAAGAAGGAAGCTGTACAGAATAAAAATATTCCAGAACATGCATCCTGTAAGGCACTAAAGTAAAACTGCAGAAAATGTGGCAAAGAAATTAACCTTATGTCCTGAATACAAAGCACCAAATTCAACTCATCATATTTTCAAGCATGGTGGTGGCTGCATTATGTTATGGGTATGCTTGTCATTGGCAAGGACTAGGGAGTATTTATTTTAAATTGTATTTTTAGAATCAAATAGTGGATTAGAGCTAAGCACAGGCAAAGTCCTAAAGGAAACCTGGTTGTCTGCTTTCCGACAGACACTGAGAAACAAATGTACATTTCAGCAGGACAATAACCCAAAACACAAGGCCAAATATGCAGCGTCTTCAGAAAGTGTTCATACCCTTTGACGTATTCCACATTTTGTGCTACAGCCTGAATTAAACATTTATTTGTTTTCTCCCTCACCCATCTGCACACACTACCCCATAATGACAAACTGAAAACATGTTTCTAGAAATGTTTGCAAGTTTATTGAAAATAAAATGCAGAAATATCTCTTACATTACACACCCAATACTTTGTAGAAGCACCTTTGGCAGCAATTACAGCTGTGAGTCTTTCTGGGTAAGTCTAAGTGCTTTCCACACCTGGATTGTGTAACATTTGCCCATTTTTATTATTTTCAAAATTCTTCAAGCTCTGTCTAATTGGTTAATTCTTGCTAGACAATTAATTTCAGGTCTTAACATAGATTTTCAGTTATATTTCAGTAAAAACTGTAACTCGACCACTCAAGAACATTCCCTGTCTTAGTAAGCCACTTACTGACAATGTTTCTTCAACTTCAAATGTAGATTTGGCTTTGTGTTTTGTGTTTTTGTCCTTCTGAAAGGTGAATTAATCTCCCAGTGTCTGGTGGAAAGCAGACTAAACCAGGTTTTCCTATAGGATTGTGCCTGTGCTTAGCTTCATTACGTTTATTTTTTATACTGGGGAAAAACTCCAGAGTCCTTAATGATTATAAGCTTACCCATAACATGATGTAGCCACCTGAAAATAGGAGGAGGAGTGGTACTCGGTGATGTGTTGGATTTGCCACAAACAAAGCGCTTTGAATTCAGGACTTGAAGTTAATTTCCTAGGCAAATATTTTTGCAGTTTTGCTTTAGTGCCTTATTGCAAACAGGATGCATGTTTTGGAATATTTTTTATTCTGTACAGGCTTCCTCCTTTTAACTCTGTCAATTAGGTTAGTATTGTGGCGTAACTACAATGTTGATCCATCCTCTGTTTTCTCCTATCACAGCCATTATATTCTGTAACTGTTTCAAAATTCCCATTGGCCTCATGGGGAAATCCCTGAGCAGTTTCCTTCTTCTCCTGCAACTGAGTTAGACAGGACACCTGTATCTTTGTAGTGACAAGGTGTATTGATACCACATCCAAATTTTATATTGATTCACCATACTCAAAAGGATATTCAAGGGCTTCTTTTTTATTTTTATTTTTTAACTATCTACCAATAGGTGCCCTTTGTGAGGTATTGGAAAATATCCCTGGTCTTTATGATTGAATCTGTGTTTGAAATTCACTGCTCGACTGAGTGACCTTACAGAATTTTATGTGTGGGGTACAGAGAAGAGGTAGTCATTCAAATATCATGTTTAACACTTATGTGACTTGTTAAGCTACATTTGTTAAGCTAAGGCTTGCTATAACAAAGGGGTTATTAAATACTGACTCAAAACATTATAGCTTTTAATTTTAAATGTACTTATTTAAAAAAACAATTATCCCAATTTCGTGGTATCCAATTGTTAGTAGTTACTATCTTGTCTCATCGCTACAACTCCCGTACGGGCTCAGGAGAGACGAAGGTTGAAAGCCAAGCGTCCTCCGAAACACAACCCAGCCAAGCCGCACTGCTTCTTAACACAGCGCACATCTAACCTGGAAGCCAGCCGCACCAATGTTTCGGAGAAACACTGTGAGTCGCTAGTGCGCAATGAGACAAGGATATCCCTTCCAGCCAAACCCTCCCTAACCCGGACGATGCTAGGCCAATTGTGCGACGCCCCACGGACCTCCCGGTTGTGGTCGGCTGCGACAGAGCCTGGGCGCGAACCCAGAGTCTCTGGTGGCACAGCCAGCACTGCGATGCGCCACCCCGGGAGGCCCACAGCTTTTAATGTTTTATTAATTTGTAAAACATATTTTCACTTTGACATTGAGGTATTGTGTGTAGGTCAGTGACTAAAAAAATATACATTGATCTATTTTTAATTCAGGCTGTAACAAAACAAAATGTTGTCAATACTTTTTAATTGCACTGACGTTGAATGTTCCTGAATGGCCTAGTTACAGTTTTAACTTAAATCAGCATGAAAATCTGTGCCAAGACTTGCTAATGGCTGTCCTAGCAATGATCAACAAACAACTTGACAGAGCTAGAATAATTTTTAAAAGAATAATGTGCGAATATTGTACAGTTGTGGCCAAAAGTTTTGAGAATGACACATTAATTTTCATTCTGCTGCCTCAGGTTGTATGACGTTAATTGCAATTCATTGCAAAGTCCCTCTTTGCCATGCAAATTTACTGAATCCCCCAAAAACATTTCCACTGTATTTCAGCCCTGCCACAAAAGCACCAGCTGACATCATGTCAGTGATGCTCATGTTAACCTCTCTGGAATATGTGGGATAGTAGCGTCCCACCTGGCCAAAAGCCAGTGAAAATGCAGAGCGCCAAATTCAAATAAATTACTATAAAAATCAAAACTGTCATGAAATCACACATGCAAGATACCAAATTAAAGCTACACTTGTTGTGAATCCAGCCAACATGTCAGATTTCAAAAAGGCTTTTCGGCGAAAGCAAACAATGCAATTATCTGAGGATCTGAGGATGGCAAATTCTGAATGCTGCCCCCTATCCTAGAGAAGTTAACACAGGTGTGAGTGTTGACGAGGACAAGGCTGGAGATCCCTCTGTCATGCTGATTGAATTCAAATAACATACATGGAAGATTCAAGAGGAGGGTGGTGCTTAGAATCATTGTTCTTCCTCTGTCAACCATGGTCACCTGCAAGGAAACACGTGCCGTCATCATTGCTTTGCACAAAAAGGGCTTCACAGGCAAGGATATTGCTGCCAGTAAGATTGCACCGAAATCAACCATTTATCGGATCGTCAAGAACTTCAAGGAGAGCGGTTCAATTGTTGTGAAGAAGGCTTCAGGGCGCCCAAGAAAGTCCAGCAAGCACCAGAACCATCTCCTAAAGTTGATTCAGCTGCGGGATCGGGGCACCACCAGTACAAAGCTTGCTCAGGAATGGCAGCAGGCAGGTGTGAGTGCATCTGCACACACAGTGAGGCGAAGACTTTTGGAGGATGGCCTGGTGTCAAGAAGGGCAACAGAGAAGCCACTTCTCTGCAGGAAAAACATCAGGTACAGACCGATATTCTGCAAATGGTACATGGATCGGACTGCTGAGGACTGGGGTAAAGTTAATTTCTCTGATGAATCCCCTTTCCGATTGTTTGGGCCATCTGGGGAAAAAAGCTTATCCGGAGAAGACAAGGTGAGCGCTACCATCAGTCCTGTGTCATGCCAACAGTAAAGCATCCTGAGACCATTCATGTGTGGGGTTGCTTCTCAGCCAAGGGAGTGGGCTCACTCACAATTTAGCCTAAGAAGACAGCAATGAATAAAGAATGGTACCAACACATCCTTCGAGAACAACTCAACAAATAAAAATGTCCTCCTGTGTGCTACCTATATTCCCCCCCCATATAATGCCCATAGTTTATCCAGTCTGGAGGGGGAGATCAACAATTTCCATACCCAGGGACACGTACTAGTTTGGTGAACTAAACGCTTGAACTGGACAAGAACCCGACATTTTCAGCACACGAAGACACATGCCTACCTGGAGGTGAAGGTATTGCTTCCCTAAACACATACCACAAAAAAAAAAAAAAAATGGGTCACAACTCCTTGCAGCTCAGTCGCATGCTGGGTCTGTACATAGGCTTTGCGGGGAATCCTACGGTAGGTACACACCTACAGCTCATCCCTTGGCAATGGGTACTGTAAACTAGATGTCGACCGAATTATTATTATTATTATTATTATTTATTTTTTTAATCGGAATGCCCAATTTTTTAATTTTTTAATATTATTTTGTTAAAATTAGAACCGATTTCAAGTTTTCATAACAATCTGAAATCGGTAGTTTTGGACACTGATTTTGCCGATACACAAAAATATCAATTTCCGATTGTTATGAAAACTTGAAATCGGTCCTAATTAAATCAGGCATTTCGGTCGACATCTAAATAAAAATTAAATAAAGATGTAAAAAAAATATATATTTTTACACCTTTTTATTGAATCTTTATTTTACTAGGCAAGTCAGTTAACCCATTGGTATTTTCATTGACGGCCTAGGAACGGTGGGTTAACTGCCTCTTTCAGGGACAGAACTATAGATTTTCACCATGTCAGCTCGGGGGATTCAATCTTGCAACCTTACAGTTAACTAGTCAAACCACCTGCCTCATTGCACTCCACGAGGAGACTTCCTGTTATGCGAATGCAGTAGAAGCCAAGGTAAGTTGCTAGCTAGCATTAAACTTATCTTATAAAAATCAATCAATCATAATCACTAACGTCAGTTAACTACACATGGTTGATGATATTACTAGTTTATCTAGCCTGCATTGCATATAATTGATGCGGTGCGTATCGTTGCTCCAATATGTACCTAACCATGAACATCATTGCCTTTCTTAAAATCAATACACATAAGTATATATTTTTAAACCTACATATTTAGCTAAAAGAAATCCATGTTAGCAGGCAATATTAACCAGGTGAAATTGTGTCACTTCTCTTGAGTTCATTGCACGCAGAGTTGGTGTATATGCAACAGCTTGGGCTGCCTAATTTGCCAGAATTTTACGTAATTATGACATAACACTGAAGGTTGTGCAATGTAAAAGGAATATTTAGACTAATGGATACCACCCCTTAGATAAAATACGGAACGGTTCCGTATTTCACTGAAAGAATAAACGACTTGTTTTCGAGTTGATAGTTTCCGGATTCTACCATATTTTGTAAGTCGCTCTGGATAAGAGCGTCTGCTAAATGACTTAAATGTAAATGTAAATGAATGACCTAAGGCTCGTATTTCTGTGTGTTGTTTATGTTATGTTATAACTAAGTCTATGATTTGATAGAGCAGTCTGACTGAGCAGTGGTAGGCAGCAGCAGGCTCGTAAGCATTCATTCAAACAGCACTTTCGTGCGTTTTCCCAGCAGCTCTTCGTTGTGCGTCAAGCATTGCGCTGTTTATGACTTCAAGCCTATCAACTCCCGAGATGAAGCTGATGTAACTGATGTATCTAGTTAGCGGGGTGCGCACTAATAGCGTTTCAATCGTCACTCGCTCTGAGACTTAGTGGTTGTTCCCCTTGCTCTGCATGGGTAACGCTGCATTGAGGGTGGCTGTTGTGTTCCTGGTTTGAGCCCAGGGAGGAGCGAGGAGAGGGACGGACACTATACTATTACACTGGCAATACTAAAGTGCCTATAAAGAACATCCTATAGTCAAAGATATATGAAATACAAATGGTATAGAGAGAAATGGTCCTATATTTCCTATAATAACTACAACTTAAAACGTCTTACCTGAGAATATTTAAGACTCATGTTAGCTTAGCTTTCATTTGTTCTCATGTTCTGAGCAAGGAACTTAAACGTTAGCTTTCTTACATGGCACATATTGCACTTTTACTTCTCCAACAATTTGTTTTTGCATTATTTAAACCAAATTGAATATGTTTCATTATTTATTTGATTTATGTACTATATTAAGTTAAAATAAGTGTTCATTCAGTATTGTTGTAATTATTACAAATAAATAACAAAAACCGGCCGCTTAATCGGTATCAGCTTTTTTTTGGGTCCTCCAATAATCGGTATCGGTCGACCTCTACTGTAAACTACACACCTCAACCCAGAGTCTCTGAGCGTTCAGATAGCCCACTGATATCGCTATCAGATCACAGCCAAATCAGTCTACTTGAACAGAGCAATACTCGATCATTAGGTATTAAAGCCAAGTAAACTGCATACTATTAAGAAACGCTATAGATGGGAGGAGAGTAGTGTTGAAACCTACCAAAAAACAAACCCAATCCCTTTTCGACAACTTCCTGGAGGAAACATTTCCCTGAAAAGCCTAAACAGTCTATTACACCATTTTCAGCTTCCTGTCAAATGTAAAAATGTCATACGTACATTTTGCAAATGGATGGTCCTGAGAATCAAACCCACCACCCTGGCGCTACAAACGCCATGCTCTACCAACTGAACTATAAAGGACCACGCCGTAAACTAACTTCTCTCACTCCTATTCTTCTATTGGCTCCAGTGTGCTAAGGTCAACACCCTTGGTGTTCCAACATTAACGATGTGTGCAGCAACTCGGACCATCTGGAGAAGTGTGTGGGGATTGAGGTGGTGTTTTCCAATTGTAAAGCCATTTGCCTGTAAGAACAAAAACTGACGAGTTTCTTGAAAACCACAGTACCAGTGACCTCTGGTTGCTGCCTGACATTAGTCCGTCTAGAAAAGTTCTGCGTGATTTCACAATGACTTTAAATGTGCTGTTGTCCTTCGTGTGGTTGGTTGGATAATTTGTTTTCCCATGTTGATAGCACCATGGAAGAGAAAGATGAGGAGGATTACAAAGACCATCACATTAAAACACCGATGTCTGGTTTTCATGGACAGACTGACAGGAGCAACACTTTGAACTATGCGAACGGTGTTGCATTAGAAAGTTAAACAATGAATTCCTGTCATTCAACCCAGGCTGTATGATTTTAAAACCGTGTGCCTTCTTGCCCTGGCTCGTTCTTTTTGACGTCGCCCTAATTCCGTTATATTCATCATCACCGTCTATCCTTCATCTTGTCCTCTCTGTGCATTGTCCCTGTGGGGTTCGTATGTTGCGTCTCCGCTGTCCATCTCTGGCTTCTGATTTCTCCAACTGAACCAGCCGCCTTGGCTGTTGCTGCTGCACCCTATCAACCCATCACAGCTCGTGTCTCTGCTGATATGATCTGGCCTTTGTTTGGAGGTGACTGCTTTTAATGACTGCAGCTGCACAAATTTTTCATCTCCTGACAGACAGGAGGTAGCCGTACACCCCCACCACCACACACACACCCTGAGCAACGCTTCCGTTGTCTTGGTTACATGACATCAGAGTAATCAAATAAACGTGGCTGCTCTGAATTTGGGTTGCAAATGTATTTACCGCGCTCTCTCTTCTCTTCAGGCAGAAGTGTGCCCCTCCACTCTTTAGGCCCCCAATCACAAAACAACAGTTGGTGCCCCTATCCCAATGGGGAGCACTTTTCTGAAAGCGTCACTGTCTGATCCGGTTTAATTAAGACGAGTGTGACTTTACTGTGTGTTCAGACTTTAGGGGTGTGTTTAATTAAGCATGTTTGTAGTTTTGCATGTCTGATTTCTGAGAGTGGAGAGGTCTGAGGGGGGAAGACGTGTAGGACTTCATGCCCCATAGAGACTCCGCCATGGTTCATTGAACTAATGCCTATGGGAAAAATCATTTTGGATGAACACCGAAAATAAGGTCTGTGGTAAACACAGGCTTAAGAGATCAGCTAATGTCACTTTTTTTGTGAATTTTGAAGCATTTGTTATAATAAAGGTCATGTTTAACTGACTGCCATTATCTCATAGAACAACCTGTATAAGATCTCCTAAGCCTGTGTTAACCCCTGACCATATTTTTGGTGTTTATTCCAAAAACCCAGTTTTTCACCATTCATTTTTTCCATAGGGATTGCTGAATGAGCCAGAGGTAACTTCTTTCTGGATTTTAGGACTACAAGCTGGCAAGCTCTGTTGAAATGATGCTAAACTGTGACCGTTGGAGGGTGGGAGCGAGAGTGCTTGAATAAACAGGCTCGGTTTAAAGGAGTGTGTGACGACGCAGAACATGGAGCAGCTTGGCTGACATTGATCAGGGTTTGGGCAGAGGGGGGTGACCACTGGGGCAGTGCTACTGTGGTTTTAAAGGCTTTTGTATGGTACAGTAAAATGGAATTCATAACGCTCTTAGTCCTTTGTTCAAAGAATGCACAGCAACACATTGGTGTCAAGTTATTACATTGTAATTTCAAGAAAAGCTGAGAAGATAGTTATTCGGTTATGAAAAAAGTATTGTCATTGTCAATACTTGTCTATTCAAATCAATCATTGCTGACATTCTCCACACAAATGAAATACATTTTTCCGTCTTCTCAAAAGAGCACAAGCATTTTAATTGGTTTCAATAGTTGCCTTAGTGCTGCTCTTTTTGACATGATTCTGCAACATCTCTCCTCTGCCACGAATCTGTGTTCGCTGGCTGAACTCTAAACCACAGGGTCCCTAAGAGATAGATGGAAGGCATTCACACCTACCTCCCCTCACACACAGCACATGTTTTATTATCCTTGTGGGGACCTAACCCTGTATTTCCATTCAGAATTCCATCCCCTAACCCCTAATTTTAACCTTCAACCTAACCCCCAATTAGAACCTTCAACCTAACCCCCAATTAGAACCTTCAACCTAACCCCCAATTAGAACCTTCAACCTAACCCCCAATTAGAACCTTCAACCTAACCCCCAATTAGAACCTTCAACCTAACCCCCAATTAGAACCTTCAACCCCAATTAGAAACCTAACCCCTATGCCTAAAATAGCCTTTTTCCTTGTGGTGACTGGCGAAATGTCCTCACTTGTCTGAATCTTCCTTCGTTATTTGCTTTTTTACCTGTAATGCATTGGGCAGACCGCACCACCCTCTGGAGAGCCCTGCAGTTGTGAGCGGTCCAGTTGCCGTACCAGGTGGTGATACAGCCCGACAGGATGCTCTCAATTGTGCATCTGTAAAAATGTGTCAGGGTCTTAAAGGGCTAAGATGAAATTCTGTCTGTCTGTCTGTGTCTGTCTGTCTGTCTGTATCGAAAAATATAAATAAAATAAATATGTATTTATATATAAATAAATGGTGGGACCAACAGCAATATTAATAGTAGTAGTGGACATGGGATTACCATCAACAGCAATATCAATAGTAGTAGTGGACATGGGATTACCATCAACAGCAATATCAATAGTAGTAGTGGACATGGGATTACCATCAACAGCGGGATTACCATCAACAGCAATATCAATAGTAGTAGTGGACATGGGATTACCATCAACAGCGGGATTACCATCAACAGCAATATTAATAGTAGTGGACATGGGATTACCATCAACAGCAATATTAATAGTAGTAGTGGACATGGGATTACCATCAACAGCAATATTAATGAGAACAACAATACATTAAAGCAATGGTAGTGGACCAGTGTCAACATGACGGAGAAGACACATGACCTGGTATGAAAGATAAAACAAAACAATGGGAAATATGATCGACATTACTTTGCACTTTTCACTGGCTGTCCCTCAGGTTGTGGCAGGAGGACACATATTTGGTGGCCAAAACTGCAAATTTGAGCTTTTCACCCAATAAATATATACATTTTTTCATCTTTTTATAGTTTCAAATTCTTTGCATTGAATTATAATTTTGGGAAAGAAATATTCTCTTAGGTCTGAGTATTTGTCACAGTGTAATAGGAAATGCAGCTCTGTCTCTACCTCTCCCCTGGAGCAGTGAGCACAGCCTGTCCTCTCTGGGCAGCCAGGTTTGTCTGTGACGACCGGTCTCTATAGCCAGTCTGTGCTCACTGAGTTTGTACCTAGTCAATGTTTTCCTCAGTTTTCTATCAGTCACAGTGGTCAGATAGTCTACTACCATGTACTGTCTGTTTAGAGCCAAATAGCATTGACATTTATATTTATTGTTATTTTATTCCCCTTCCTTTCCTGGTCTTCCTCTATATAGGCCTATGTTAGGCTATCTGTGTCACTCCCTCCCTCGGTGAGCTAAAGGACACTGTTTATCGTCACAACCTGATACTAGCTGTCTGACTCCTCCTATGACTGGTAGTCAGGTGACTTGGCCTCTCGAGTGAGGCAGTGGTCTTAGTGCTAGAGTTATCACTACAGACTCTGGTTAGATCCCGGGCTGTATTCCAACCGGCCTTGATCGGGAGTCCCATAGGGCGGCGCACAATTGACCCAGAGTCGTCCCGTTTAGGGGAGGGTTTGGCTGGGCTAGGCCGTCATTGTAAATAAGAATTTGTTCTTAACTGACTTTCCTAGTTAAATGAAAACAAGAAACATCGCAGCTGCTATATATATATGTGTGTGTGTGTGTGTGTGTGTTGTCGTGCTCATCGCTGTTCTTTTACATCTTTATGTTTTCATCAACTCTGTTTGGGTTCAACGGTTTTGTATTTCCCCATATGCCTGCTATTTGGGCATTGTTTTGTCTGACAGTGCATGTTGTGGCAATGAGTACAGTCAGCTGACGCATGCAGCCACACACACAGCCAGATAACCCTTCTGTGAGAAGACTAGTCTCCCTCAAGTAGGGAACTCTACTCCTTACACTGGTCAAGCACACAGTCCCATAGAGGTGTCTGTCTGTGAGTTGGTGTGTCTCTGTAAATTAACTTCCTCACCAGGCCTGAAGGGTTTCCTCCTTGCTCCGTTCTCTGTTTAGAATACTGTGGGGGTTACCAAACGTCGCCAGAGCAAAAACAACTGCTCCTTTATGAGGAGAATGTCAAGCCGGATCTAATGTCTTTTTGTCAACTCAACTCTCCTTGTTGGCTTTGACCTCTAGCACAGATCAGACCCAAGTATTTCTCAGTGGCAGAAGTTTAAAACCTCATTGAAAGGTTTCAGAGACCTCTGGAAAAAATGATTAACCTATTAGGTTAGTGTCTTTCTGTCCTTTCTAATCAGTGGAGATACCTGTGTTTACTGCAGGCAGAAAGGCAGACAGACAAGGCAGACAGACAAGGCACCCACACACACTTAATAAAAACACACATAAACCAGCTTCACCAATAAAGTAAGACGCCAACTTGTTGAAACATATCTTACTCCTTGTTCCAATATCAGACTTGTTACAATGATCACTTGTTATATATGCGTAAGCATCGTGACACACCTTTGTGTACCTATTAGAGGTGTTACAGGTTTGAGTCAGTGGTTTCGGTGCAGGAGGGAGGGAGGGTGGGATGGTGTGTGTGTGTGTGTGTGCCTTTATCCACCTCTTAACTTCAAAATGGCATGTTGTTTAGATATCAATGCAATATTTGAATTGTGGTGTGGGGCCATTAAATTGTTGTTCGTAAGGTAGGGTCTCATGCTTTTACTGCACTCTCAAAGAGTGACATCTGGGTTGATCTCTCTCCCAGTCAGTCACTGAAGCCTAGCCACCTCTTTGTGATGGAGGTTTGAGGAGAATGGGGCTAGACTGCTGGCCTCAGCACTTTAAGCGAAGCGTGTATTGATCCCTCCACATCGGCCTCTCTTCTCATGCCTCGCTCTGCCACCATCACCACCTAGAATACAATCACTTCCCTTTACAGCTAGGCCCTGCTGCCACGGCAACCACACTGCAGATCAGGAGATGAGCATCTGGTATGTGGCCTCTCTCCTCTTCTGTTCTTCATAACCTGCTCTGTTTTAACAAGGCATTGAAGTTGCACTGAAACAGTGACGGACTACATGGACTTGTCCAATAAGAACCGTTTGTTTTTAGTTTTTTTTCCTTTGGGAAAAGTTTCAAACATTTTGCTACTGTGTCTGACCTAATGAATTTAACCCTGAGCTGATGTAATCTGTCATCTCTACCCACTATTGCAGTCCTTCTGTACACATCTATAGAGAACTGCCCGAAGAGACGTCATTAATTAAGTCACCACTAACCTAATGCCTCCATATGTTGTTTTGTGTCTTCAAATCAGTACATTAGAAGGATAAAAGAGATCAATTTGCAAGGGATAATAGCCTAATATGTGCTCCGGCACCTGTCGTCATCTTTTGTCTGTCTGTTACCACAATCCTGTCATGAATTTGAATGGAGGGCAGGGGCTGGCCCGACGGAGAGGCGGGTTGCTTTAACTTGCAGATGAGCCGATGGGCCACCACCCAGGCTGGTGCTGCTCCGGTAGCGAGTTGCTTAGCATTGCGCTAACAGTCAACAGGCTAATCTCTCTCATTAGCTCTCTCTCCACTCCTCCACCCCTCCACTCACAAACACAAGTGGCCCATTAACCAGCTAGCACATCCCTCGCTCGCCTTGCCGCCTCTCGCTTTGATGCCTTTCTGATAAGAGCAAGGATAATGAGGATAATCATAACAGCGATGATAATTCACTATCCAGCGCAGCGGCAACGTGCTAATCGCCTAAAAGCACTTCCTGCTCCTCAGATGGATGCTCTTCTGCTTTTTTTACACACTCACACTTTAACACTCTGTTGATATTCACATGTGGCTGGAGGAGTGTGTGATCTAAAGGATACTGGGCCGGTGGTGCTGCAGAGAGGTGGCGGGGGGGTTGGTGTGGAGGGAAGGAGAGACTTTGTGGGTGTCGGTTGGTGTCGGTTGGTGATTAACCTCGACTAGCATGTTTGTTGCCCCAGACCTGCACATCATAAAACAGAGCAGACCCCTTGACCTTTTGTTACGTTACAGACTTATTCTTAAATTGATTTTAAAAAATCCATCATCAATCTACACAAAATACCCCATAGAGCACACCTGTATTTGGGGAGTTTCTCACATTCTTCTGTGCAGATCCTCTCAAGCTCTGTCAGGTTGGATGGGGAGTGTCGCTGCACAGCTATTTTCAGGTCTCTCCAGACATGTTTGATCGGGTTCAAATTCGGGCTCTGGCTGGGCCACTGAAGGACATTCAGACACTTGTCGTGAAGCCACTCCTGCATTGTCTTGGCTGTGTGCTTAGGGTCGTTGTCCTATTGGAAGGTGAACCTTTGCCCCGTTTTCATCAAAGATCTCTCTGTACTTTGCTCTGTTCATCTTTCCCTCGATATTGACTTGTCTCCCAGTCCCTGCCGCTGAAAATATCCCCACAGCATGATGCTGCCACCACCATGCTTCACTGTAGGGGTTGTGCCAAAAAGTACAATCTTGGTTTCACAAGATCAGAATCTTGTTTCTCATGGTCTGAGATTCTTTGTTTCCTTTTGGCAACTCCAAGCAGGCTTTCCATGTGTGTTTTACTGAGGAGTGGTTCCCTTCTGGCCACTCTACCATAAAGGCCTGATTGGTAGAGTGCTGCAAATATGGTTGTTCTTCTGGAATGTCCTCCCATCTCCACAGAGAAACTCTAGAGCTCTGTCTGTGACCATCGGGTTCATGGTCACCTCCCTGAACAATGCCCTTCTCCCCCGATTTGCTCAGTTTGGCAGGCAGCCAGCTCAAGGAAGAGTCTTGGTGGTTCCAAACTTCTTCAATTTAAGAATGATGGAGTCCACTGTCTTCTTGGGGACCTTCAATGCTGCGTAAATGTTTCGGTACCCTTCCCCAAATCTGTGCCTCGACACAATCCTGTCTTGGGGCTTTAAGGACAATGCCTTCGACCTCATGGCTTGGTTTTTGCTCTGACATGCACTGTCAACTGTGGGACCTTTATATAGACAGGAGTGTCTTTCCAAATCATGTCCAATCAATTGAATTTACCACCGCTGGACTCCAATCAAGTTGTAGAAACATCAAGGATGATCAATGGAAACAGGATGCATCTGAGCTCAATATCAGTCTCATAGCAAAGGGTCTCAATACTTACATAAATAAGGTATTTCTGTTTGATTTTTTTTGGCAAAGAAATTATATTTAAAAAAAAAAACTGTTTTCGCTTTGTTATTATGGGTTATTGTGTGTAGATTGAGGCAAAACAAATATTGAATCAATTTTAGAATAAGGCTGTAAAATAACAGAATGTGGAAAAGGGGAGAGAGAGGGGGGGGGAAGGGGTCTGAATAATTTCCGAATGCACCATTTATGCCAGCTATAAGTGTACTGTAAGAAGTGCAATAGATAAGCTAAGTTTGTTGGTCAGAGAGGGAAGGAAGGGAAGCTATCTGGTGTCCTGCACTAGGACACACCCACACTGTTTATACACCAAACAATACCTCTCTGCCATACCTGTTTGAACACAACTTGTAACCGAAAGGTTGCAAGTTCATATCCCCTAGCTGACAAGGTACAAATCTGTCATTCTGCCCCTGAACAGGCAGTTAACCCACTGTTCCTAGGCAGTCATTGAAAATAAGAATTTGTTCTTAACTGCCTTGCCTAGTTAAATAAATAAAAAATGTAAGTGTGTGAAATAGGACAAATATATAAGCACCCGCCAAATAATTATCATTATTATGTGATGCTAATGTCTCATACGCACTTAGAAACGGAACAAACATGCACAGTGGTTATTGAGCTTGGATCAAAATGATAGGATAGTTGTAGACGAATATAACAAGTGGCATAAATGCAGACAACTGATTGGTTCCTACCACCCCTATACAGTACATATCGGCAGAACACAGGCTAGAGCAGTTTGTCCTCTAGTCTGAAGTGCTGCCTGTTACTACAGGTATGTTGTATTAAAGATGCAGTCCGGTATCTTAAGCACTTATACATTTGTAACATATTGTCCGTATTTGTAGAGCGAGGAAATTGGGGACCAAATGTTCAGGAACCAGTTTTGGCTCGTGAGCACGACTTTCAAGACTACTGACTAAAATGTTACAAAAGCTTCGGAGCATCACTTTAAGAGGTGTGGCACCACTCCAGAGGCTACAGACCTGTCTGTCTGGTTTTATATATTATTTCTCCCATTTAGACCAGACAGAGCAGGGGTTGCACCCAGCCTCCCATGTGGAAATACGGGGGATGTATTTGTGTTGTGGAGTTAATTCTCTTTAAAACAAACGGGCAGTTCTCTCTCTGTCTGACATGTCTGATTGCTCTACTTTACTCTGAGTTATGATTCATCTTCATCCTCAGCTAGCCTGCTACTGGAGATCTGACTTATTTCTTTATTTACTGTTTCTATGGCTCTTTGCTGCTTGTTTTCTCCTCTTTTCTCCATCCCTCTCTCTTCTACTCCTCTTTTCTCCTTCCCTCTCTTTTCTCCATCCCTATCTTTTCTCCATCCCTCTCTTCTACTCCTCTTTTATCCTTCCTCTTTTCTCCATCCCTCTCTTCTACTCCTCTTTTCTCCTTCCCTCTTTTCTCCATCCCTCTCCTACTCCTCTTTTATCCTTCCTCTTCCTTCCTCTTTTCTCCATCCCTCTCTTCTACTCCTCTTTTCTCCATCCCTCTCTTCTACTCCTCTTTTCTCCTTCCCTCTTTTCTCCATCCCTCTCTTCTACTCCTCTTTTCTCCATCCCTCTCTTCTACTCCTCTTTTCTCCATCCCTCTCTTCTCCATCCCTCTCTTCTACTCCTCTTTTCTCCTTCCCTCTTTTCTCCATCCCTCTCTTCTACTCCTCTTTTCTCCTTCCCTCTTTTCTCCATCCCTCTCTTCTACTCCTCTTTTCTCCATCCCTCTCTTCTACTCCTCTTTTCTCCTTCCCTCTTTTCTCCATCCCTCTCTTCTACTCCTATTTTCTCCTCCTTCTCCATCCCTTTCTCCATCCTTCTTTTCTCCATCCCTCTCTTCTACTCCTCTTTTATCCTTGCTCTTTTCTCCATCCCTCTCTTCTACTCCTCTTTTCTCCATCCCTCTCTTCTACTCCTCTTTTCTCCTTCCCTCTTTTCTCCACCCCTCTCTTCTACACCTCTTTTCTCATCTCTCCTACTCCTCTTTTCTCCTTCCCTCTCTTTTCTCCTTCCCTCTCTTTTCTCCATCCCTCTCTTCTACTCCTCTTTTCTCCTTCCCTCTATTTTCTCCTTCCCTCTCGTTTCTCCTTCCCTCTCGTTTCTCCTTCCCTATTTTCTTCGTTTCTCCTTCCCTCTCTTTTCTCAATCCCTTTTTTCTCCATCCCTCTCTTTTCTACTCCTCTTTTCTCCTTCCCTCTTTTCCTTCCCACTTCTACTCCTCTTTTTCCTTCCCTCTTTTCTCCATCCCTCTCTCTTCTACTCCTCTTTTCTCCTTCCCTCTCTTTTCTCCATCCCTCTCTCTTCTACTCCTCTTTTCTCCTTCCCTCTCTCTTTTCTCCATCCCTCTCTCTTCTACTCCTCTTTTCTCCTTCCCTCTCTCTTTTCTCCATCCCTCTCTTCTACTCCTCTTTTCTCCACCCCTCTTCTACTCCTCTTTTCTCCTTCCCTCTCTTCTCCATCCCTCTCTCTTCTACTCCTCTTTTCTCCATCCCTCTCTCTTTTCTCCATCTCTCTTTTCTCCATCCCTCTTCTACTCTTTTCTCCATCCCTCTCTTCTACTCCTCTTTTCTCCATCCCTCTCTTCTACTCCTCTTTTCTCCATCCGTTTCTCTCTTTTCTCCTTCCGTTTCTCTCTTTTCTCCATCCCTCTCTTCTACTCCTCTTTTCTCCATCCCTCTCTTCTACTCCTCTTTCTCCATCCCTCTCTTCTACTCCTCTTTTCTCCATCCCTCTCTTCTACTCCTCTTTCTCCATCCCTCTCTTCTACTCCTCTTTTCTCCATCCGTTTCTCTCTTTTCTCCTTCCGTTTCTCTCTTTTCTCCATCCCTCTCTTCTACTCCTCTTTTCTCCATCCCTCTCTTCTCCCTCTCTCCTCTTTCTCCATCCCTCTCTTCTACTCCTCTTTTCTCCATCCCTCTCTTCTACTCCTCTTTTCTCCACCCCTCTCTTTCTACTCTTTTCTCCATCCCTCTCTTCTACTCCTCTTTCTCCATCCCTCTCTTCTACTCCTCTTTTCTCCATCCCTCTCTTCTACTCCTCTTTCTCCATCCCTCTCTTCTACTCCTCTTTTCTCCATCCCTCTCTTCTACTCCTCTTTCTCCATCCCTCTCTTCTACTCCTCTTTTCTCCATCCCTCTCTTCTACTCCTCTTTTCTCCTTCCGTTTCTCTTTTCTCCATCCCTCTCTTCTATTCCTCTTTTCTCCATCCCTCTCTTCTACTCCTCTTTTCTCCATCCCTCTCTTCTACTCCTCTTTCTCCATCCCTCTCTTCTATTCCTCTTTTCTCCATCCCTCTCTTCTACTCCTCTTTTCTCCACCCCTCTCTTCTATTCCTCTTTTCTCCATCCCTCTCTTCTACTCCTCTTTTCTCCATCCCTCTCTTCTATTCCTCTTTTCTCCATCCCTCTCTTCTACTCCTCTTTTCTCCACCCCTCTCTTCTACTCCTCTTTTCTCCATCCCTCTCTTCTATTCCTCTTTTCTCCATCCCTCTCTTCTACTCCTCTTTCTCCATCCCTCTCTTCTACTCCTCTTTTCTCCACCCTCTCTTCTACTCCTCTTTTCTCCATCCCTTCTCTTCTACTCCTCTTTTCTCCATCCCTCTTCTCTCTCTTTTCTCCATCCCTCTCTTCTACTCCTCTTTTCTCCATCCCTCTCTTCTACTCCTCTTTTCTCCATCCCTCTCTTCTACTCCTCTTTTCTCCATCCCTCTCTTCTACTCCTCTTTTCTCCATCCCTCTCTTCTACTCCTCTTTTCTCCATCCCTCTCTCTTCTACTCCTCTTTTCTCCATCCCTCTCTTCTACTCCTCTTTTCTCCATCCCTCTCTCTTCTACTCCTCTTTTCTCTCCATCCCTCCTCTCTACTCCTCTTTTCTCCATCCCTCTCTTCTACTCCTCTTTTCTCCATCCCTCTCTCTTCTACTCCTCTTTTCTCCATCCCTCTCTTCTACTCCTCTTTTCTCCTTCCCTCTCTCTTTTCTACTCCTCTTTTCTCCTTCCCTCTCTCTTTTCTCCATCCCTCTTCTACTCCTCTTTTCTCCATCCCTCTCTTCTACTCCTCTTTTCTCCATCCCTCTCTCTTTTCTCCATCCCTCTCTTCTACTCCTCTTTTCTCCATCCCTCTCTTCTACTCCTCTTTTCTCCATCCCTCTCTCTTTTCTCCATCCCTCTCTTCTACTCCTCTTTTCTCCATCCCTCTTCTACTCCTCTTTTCTCCTTCCGTTTCTC
>NC_060179.1:70480648-70483148 GCF_021184085.1 Oncorhynchus gorbuscha | reverse complement strand
GACAGGCCGACCACAACAGTGAATCAACCCACCCAGGTGACGCATCCCCCAGGGACGGCACGAGAGAGCCCCAGCAAGCCAGTGACTCAGCCCCGTAACAGGGTTAGAGGCAGAGAATCCCAGTGGAAAAGGGGAACCGGCCAGGCAGAGACAGCAAGGGCGGTTCGTTGCTCCAGAGCCTTTCCGTTCACCTTCCCACTCCTGGGCCAGACTACACTCAATCATATGACCCACTGAAGAGATGAGTCTTCAGTAAAGACTTAAAGGTTGAGACCGAGTTTGCGTCTCTGACATGGGTAGGCAGACCGTTCCATAAAAATGGAGCTCTATAGGAGAAAGCCCTGCCTCCAGCTGTTTGCTTAGAAATTCTAGGGACAATTAGGAGGCCTCGTCTTGTGACCGTAGCGTACGGATAGGTATGTACGGCAGGACCAAATCAGAGAGGTAGGTAGGAGCAAGCCCATGTAATGCTTTGTAGGTTAGCAATAAAACCTTGAAATCAGCCCTTGCTTTGACAGGAAGCCAGTGTAGAGAGGCTAGCACTGGAGTAATATGATCAAATTTTTTGGTTCTAGTCAGGATTCTAGCAGCCGTATTTAGCACTAACTGAAGTTTATTTAGTGCTTTATCCGGGTAGCCGGAAAATAGAGCATTGCAGTAGTCTAACCTAGAAGTGACAAAAGCATGGATTAATTTTTCTGCATCATTTTTGGACAGAAAGTTTCTGATTTTTGCAATGTTACGTAGATGGAAAAAAGCTGTCCTCGAAATGGTCTTGATATGTTCTTCAAAAGAGAGATCAGGGTCCAGAGTAACGCCGAGGTCCTTCACAGTTTTATTTGAGACGACTGTACAACCATTAAGATTAATTGTCAGATTCAACAGAAGATCTCTTTGTTTCTTGGGACCTAGAACAAGCATCCCTCTCTTCTACTCCTCTTTTCTCCATCCCTCTCTTCTACTCCTCTTTTCTCCATCCCTCTCTCCTTCTCGCTCTCTCTCTCTCTCTCTCTTCTCGCTCTCTCTCTCTCTCCTTCTCGCTCTCTCTCTCTCTCTCCTTCTCGCTCTCTCTCTCCTTCTCGCTCTCTCTCTCTCCTCTTCTCGCTCTCTCGCTCTCTCTCCTTCTCGCTCTCTCTCCTTCTCGCTCTCTCTCCTTCTCGCTCTCTCCTTCTCGCTCGCTCTCTCTCCTTCTCGCTCTCTCTCTCTCCTTCTCGCTCTCTCTCTCCTCCTTCTCGCTCTCTCTCGCTCTCTCTCTCCTTCTCGCTCTCTCTCCTTCCCTTCTCTCTCCCCTTCTCTCTCTCTCTCCTTCCCTTCTCTCTCCCCTTCTCTCTCTCTCTCCTTCCCTTCTCTCTCCCCTTCTCCCTCTCTCTCCTTCCCTTCTCTCTCCCCTTCTCTCTCTCTCTCCTTCCCTTCTCTCTCCCCTTCTCTCTCTCTCCTTCCCTTCTCTCTCCCCTTCTCTCTCTCTCTCTCTTCTTCCCTTCTCTCTCCCCTTCTCCCTCTCTCTCTCCCTTCCCTCTCTCTCTCTCCTTCCCCCTCTCTCTCCTTCCCCCCTCTCTCTCTCTCTCTCCTTCTCGCTCTGCTCTCTCTCTCCTTCTCTCTCTCCTTCCTCTCTCTCTCTTCCCCCTCTCTCTCCTTCCCCCCTCTCTCTCTCTCTCTCTCTCTCTCTCTTCTCTCTCTCTCTTCTCCTCCCCCTCTCTCTTCTCCTCCCCCTCTCTCTCTCTCTCCTCTCCCCTCTCTCTCTCTCTCTCCTCCTCTCTCTCTCTTCTCCTCTCTCTTCTCTCTCTCCTCTCTCTCTCTTCTCCTCTCTCTCTCTTCTCCTCTCTCTCTCTCTTCTCCCTCTCTCTCTCTCTTCTCCTCCCTCTCTCTCTTCTCCTCCTCTCTCTCTCTTCTCTCTCTCTCCTCCTTCTCTCTCTCTCTCTCTCTTCTCCTCTCTCTCTCTTCTCTCTCTCTTCTCCTCTCTCTCTCTCTTCTCTCTCTCTCTCTCTCTTCTCCTCTCTCTCTCTCTCTCTTCTCCTCTCTCTCTCTCTTCTCCTCCCTCTCTCTCTTCTCCTCTCTCTCTCTTCTCCTCCCTCTCTCTTCTCCTCTCTCTCTCTTCTCCTCCCTCTCTCTCTCTCTCTCTCCTCCTCTCTCTCTTCTCCTCCCTCTCTCTTCTCCTCCCTCTCTCTCTCTCTCCTCCCTCTCTCTCTTCTCCTCTCCTCTCTCTCTTCTCCTTTCTCTCTCTTCTCCTTTCTCTCTCTCTTCTCCTTTCTCTCTCTCTTTCTCCTCTCTCTCTTCTCCTCTCTCTCTCTCTCTCTCTCTCTCCTCTCTCTCTCTTCTCCTCTCCCCTCTCTCTCTCTCTCTCTTCCTCTCCCTCTCTTCTCCTCCCTCTCTTCTCCTCCCCCTCTCTTCTCCTCTCTCTCTTCTCCTTTCTCTCTCTCTCCCCCTCTTCTCCTCTCTCTCTCTCCTCTCTCTCTCTCTCTCTCTCTCTCTCTCTCTCTTCTCCTCTCTCTCCTCTTCTCCT
>NC_060179.1:70428148-70478148 GCF_021184085.1 Oncorhynchus gorbuscha | reverse complement strand
TCTTCTCCTCCCCTCTCTCGCTCTTCTCCTCCTCTCTCTCTCTCTCTCCTCCCTCTCTCTCTCTCTCCTCTCCTCCCCTCGCTCTCTTCTCCTCCCTCTCCTCTCTCTCTCTCCCCCCTCTCTCTCCTCTTCTCCCCCTCTCCTCGCTCTCTCTCTCTCCCTCTCTCCTCCTCCTCTCCTCTTCTCCTCCCTCTCCCTCTTCTCCTCCCTCTCCCTCTCTCTTCTCCTCCCTCGCTCTCTCCTCCTCCCCTCTCCTCTCTCTCTTCTCCTCCTCCCTCTCTCTCCCTCTCTCTCTCTTCTCCTCCCTCTCTCTCTCTCTCCTCTCTCTCTCTCTCTCTCCCTCTCTCTCTCTTCTCCCTCTCGCTCTTCTCCTCCCTCTCTCTCTTCTCTCTCTCCCCTTCTCCTCTCTCGCTTTCTCCTCCTCCCTCTCTCTTCTCCTCCCTCTCTCTCTTTTCTCCTCCCCTCTCTCTTTTTCTCCTCTCTCTCTTCTCTCCTCCCTCTCTCTCTTTTTCTCCTCCCCTCTCTCTCTTTTCTCCTCCTCTCTCTCTTTTTCTCCTCCCTCTCTCTCTCTTCCTCCTCCCCTCTCTCTCCCTCTCTTTCTCCTCCCCTCTCTCTTTTCTCCTCCCCTCCTCTCTCTTCTCTCCTCTCTCTCTCTCTTTTCTCCTCCCTCTCTCTCTCTCTCTCTTCTCCTCTCTCTTTTCTCCTCCCCTCTCTCTCTCTCTCTTCTCCTCCCTCTCTCTCTTCTCTCTCTCTCTCTCTCTCTTCTCCTCTCTCTCTCTCTTCTCCTCTCTCTCTCTTCTCTTTCTCTCCTCTCTCTCTCTCTCTTCTCCTCTCTCTCTCTCTCTCCTCTCTCTCTCTCTCTCTCCTCTCTCTCTCTTCTCCTCTCTCTCTCTCTCTCTCTCTCTCTTCTCCTCTCTCTCTCTCTCTCTTCTCCTCTCTCTCTCTCTCTCCTCTCTCTCTCTCTCTTCTCCTCTCTCTCTCTCTCTTCTCCTCTCTCTTCTCCTCTCTCTCCTCTCTCTCTCCTCTCTCTCTCTCTCTCTCCTCTCTCTCTCTCTTCTCCTCTCTCTCTCTCTCCTCTCTCTCTCTTCTCCTCCCTCTCTCTTTCTCCTCTCTCTCTTCTCTCTTCTCCTCTCTCTCTCTTCTCCTCTCTCTCTCTCTCTTCTCCTCTCTCTTCTCCTCTCTCTCTTCTCCTCTCTCTCTCTCTCTTTCTCCTCTCTCTTCTCCTCTCTCTCTCTCTCTCTCTCTCTCTCTCTCTCTCTTCTCTCTCTCTCTCTCTTCTCCTCTCTCTCTCTCTCTCTCTCTCCTCTCCTCTCTTCTCCTCTCTCTCTCTCTCTCTTCTCCTCTCTCTCTCCTCTCTCTCTCTCTCTCCTCTCTCTCTCTTCTCCTCTCTCTTCTCTCTCTCTCTCTCTTCTCTTCTCCCTCTCTCTCTCTTCTCCTCTCTCTCTCTCTTCTCCTCTCTCTCTCTCTTCTCCTCTCTCTTCTCCTCTCTCTCTCTTCTCCTCTCTCTTCTCCTCTCTTCTCCTCTCTCTCTCTCTCTCTTCTCCTCTCTCTCTCTCTTCTCCTCTCTCTCTCTCTTCTCTCTCTCCCGCTCTTCTCCTCTCTCCCTCTTCTCCTCTCTCCCGCTCTTCTCCTCTCTCCCGCTCTTCTCCTCTCTCCCGCTCTTCTCCTTTCTCGCTCTTCTCCTTTCTCTCTCTCTTCTCCTCTCTCTCTCTCTTCTCCTCCCTCTCTCTTCTCCTCCTCTCTCTTCTCCTCCTCTCTCTCTTCTCCTCCCTCTCTCTTCTCCTCCCTCTCTCTCTCCTCCCTCTCTCTTCTCCTCCCTCTCTTCTCCTCTCCTCCCTCTCTCTTCTCTCTCCTCCTCTCTCTTCTCCTCCCTCTCTCTTCTCCTCCCTCTCTCTTCTCCTCCCTCTCTCTTCTCCTCCCTCTCTCTTCTCCTCCCTCTCTCTTCTCCTCCCTCTCTCTTCTCCTCCCTCTCTCTTCTCCTCCCTCTCTCTCTTCTCCTCCCTCTCTCTTTCTCCCTCCCTCTCTCTTCTCCTCCCTCCTTCCTCCTCTCTCTTCTCCTCCTCTCTCTTCTCCTCCTCTCTCTCTCTCTCCCTCCCTCCCTCTCTCTCCTCCTCTCCCTCTCTCGCTCTTCTCCTCCTCTCTCTCTCTCTCCTCCCTCGCTCTTCTCCTCCCCCTCTCTCTCTCTCTTCTCCTCCCTCGCTCTCTCTCTCTCTCGCTCTTCTCCTCCCTCTCGCTCTTCTCCTCTCTCTCTCGCTCTTCTCCTCCCTCTCGCTCTTCTCCTCTCTCTCTCGCTCTTCTCCTCCCTCTCTCTCTCGCTCTTCTCCTCCCTCTCTCTCTCGCTCTTCTCCTCCCTCTCTCTCTCTCTCTTCTCCTCCCTCTCTCTCGCTCTCTTCTCCTCCCCCTCGCTCTCTTCTCCTCCCCCTCTCTCTCGCTCTTCTCCCCCTCTCTCGCTCTTCTCCTCCCTCCCTCTCTTCTCCTCTCTCTCGCTCTTCTCCTCCCCCTCTCTCTCTCTCTTCTCCTCCCTCGCCCTCTCCTCCTCCCCCTCTCCCTCTCTCTTCTCCTCCCTCGCCCTCTCCTCCTCCCCCTCTCCCTCTCTCTTCTCCTCCCTCTCTCTCTTCTCCTCTCTCTCTCTCTTCTCCTCTCTCTCTCTCTCTCTCTCTTCTCCTCCCTCTCTCTTCTCCTCCCTCTCTCTCTTCTCCTCCCTCTCTCTCTTCTCCTCCCTCTCTCTCCTCTCTCTCCTCTCTCTCTCTCTCTCTCTCTCTCTCTCTCCTCTCTCTCTCTCTCTCTCGCTCTTCTCCTCCCCTCTCTCTTTTCTCCTCCCCTCTCTCTTTTCTCCTCCCCTCTCTCTTTTCTCCTCCCCTCTCTCTTTTCTCCTCCTCTCTCTCTTTTCTCCTCCCCTCTCTCTCTCTTTTCTCCTCCCCTCTCTCTCTCTTTTCTCCTCCCCTCTCTCTCTTTTCTCCTTCCCCCACCTCTCTCTTTTCTCATTGATCCTTGCCCTCGCCTCTCCTTCAGGTGTTGTGCGTTCTTTTTGAACATGGCAGTGGCCTTAGACCCTTCTTCTCCTAGGGGTGGGTTACTCTACACCCTGACATTGACTACCCAACCCCAGACCTAGAGGTGGGATGAGTGGCAGGGGGTTTCTGGTGCACATCACATCCCTGACCTCTTTTCTGCTCTTATCATCCCTCCATCGCTACTCTACGCTCCGAGGCTGCTCCCTCCTCTCTTCTTTCACTCTCTGCCCTCCCTCTCCCGTCTTCCCCTCTTTCTCCTTCTTTCTCTCAGTCCAGAGCAAAGCTTGACCCAATTCCTCTTTAACAACAACAGTGAAAGGATGGGCCCCAGCCGCCCTCCACCCCTCTGTTTCTCAGTGTCCCTCAACCTCAGCCCAGACATAACCCAGACCACTGAGCCCAGCACCAGTCTAGTCACAACCCACCCCATTCCCAGCCTCAGCCCCACCTCAACCCCAAACAGATTCAGCTCAGCACAACCCAAGCCCCAACCTGCCTATACTGGGACGTTTGGTGGTGCCCTACAGACTGTAAGGTTCCCACACTCTGAATGCTGATTTGGTTGTTGACTACAGTCAACAGACACGGCCAGCCTAGATGGATAACTTATTTTCCCATTTACTCTCTCTCTCGTTGGGAGGATTTCTGTTCTTAATTGAAGTGACAGCAGCAGGGTTGTCATGGTGACACTGGGGACATAGATTAAAGCTTGTTGTGGCGAGAGGATGAGCGGAGGGAGGGGGGAGGAGAGGGGTGATGTCTCTTGCTGGCTGCCTGCTGTGCTCTTGGTTGGCCTCATTGACCATCATGCAATGCTCTACACACTAGCATATCTGTGTTAGTATTCACTGCAGCTGCATTGACATAATTGGACTATATAGCCTATATTTCTTCACTGGTTTTATGAAGTAGAAGTAGCTACTGAATGTGTGCAAACATTCCAGAGGAGGACTGTCCAAAGTATGTGAGACTATTTCCTGTGGAGGGTCTTTCAGGACTGGCCTACTGAACATTGTGTAGCCCAGCTTCACTTGTCTGTTTTCCGTAGACTTTTAGCTGTTTTCTGGGAGACCAGATGATTGCTATCCGGGCTAATCAATAATATTCATATTGACTTGGCTGAATTCCTCAGTGCTTTTGAATAGCGGAAGGAGGGCAGGCAGTATGTCAGTTGAATCCCTCTGGTATCAGGTGGGTTGAGTTAAGTAATGGTCTTGACTCCGAGATGATTGCAGGGCAGGTGGCTCTTTATTTGAGTGCTGTCCACTCAAGGCAGTGTAAGAAGGAAGGATGCCCTCCTCTCTCTCTCCCTCCTTTACCCGGGACAGGATTTTGCAGATAGTTTCATGCTCATTGGCGTCTAACAAGCAGGTGGTCTGGTCTGAGATGAGGTGGGCGGAGAGGAGAGCAGTCTGGAGAGACTGGAGTCGTCTCCCACACTTCAGAGGTCCTCCTCAAAGGCTCTCAGCTGGAGAGGGAGAGAGGAGGGGAAGATAGTCTCCCATCAGCCTGCGTGAGAGAGGGGGCAGAAAGGAGGAGAGGGGATGGTCTCTTTACCATCAGCCTGTGTGGGAGAGGGGATAGTCTCTCTACCATCAGCCTGTGTGGGAGAGGGGATAGTCTCTCTACCATCAGCCTGTGTGGGAGAGGGGATAGTCTCTCTACCATCAGCCTGTGTGGGAGAGGGGATAGTCTCTCTACCATCAGCCTGTGTGGGAGAGGGGATAGTCTCTCTACCATCAGCCTGTGTGGGAGAGGGGATAGTCTCTCTACCATCAGCCTGTGTGGGAGAGGGGATAGTCTCTCTACCATCAGCCTGTGTGGGAGAGGGGATAGTCTCTCTACCATCAGCCTGTGTGGGAGAGGGGATAGTCTCTCTACCATCAGCCTGTGTGGGAGAGGGGATAGTCTCTCTACCATCAGCCTGTGTGGGAGAGGGGATAGTCTCTCTACCATCAGCCTGCGTGGGAGAGGGGATAGTCTCTCTACCATCAGCCTGCGTGGGAGAGGGGATAGTCTCTCTACCATCAGCCTGCGTGGGAGAGGGGATAGTCTCTCTACCATCAGCCTGCGTGGGAGAGGGGGGAGAAAGGAGGAGAGGGGATAGTCTCTCCATTTGGTGGGAGAGCGGGACAGAGACGTGCAGGACAGACCGATGGGGGTGTACCCTGCCCATGCGTGCCCTCAGGCCAACCTTAGACAAACACGTTGAGTGCTTGGAAGAGCACATCATTTCAATGTGTCACATCAATTTATTTCACGTTTGCAGTGGTGTTGGGAAAGCAGCTCCCTTCTCATTCCCCAGCATAACTACTGTGTCGCTGTGAAGGAAAGTTCTATGTTTCCACCAGTTTTTATGTAGCCACTTAAAGCCACTGGTTCTGGCCTATGTAGCCACTGTCTCTATGTAGCCACTGTCTCTATGTAGCCACTGTCTCTATGTAGCCACTGTCTCTGTACTGTAGCCACTGTCTCTGTACTGTAGCCACTGTCTCTGTACTGTAGCCACTGTCTCTGTACTGTAGCCACCGTCTCTGTGCTGTAGCCACCGTCTCTGTGCTGTAGCCACCGTCTCTGTGCTGTAGCCACCGTCTCTGTGCTGTAGCCACCGTCTCTGTGCTGTAGCCACCGTCTCTGTGCTGTAGCCACCGTCTCTGTGCTGTAGCCACCGTCTCTGTGCTGTAGCCACCGTCTCTGTGCTGTAGCCCCCTCCACTAGTGTGTCCTATCCTGCAGTTGTTTTCTAACCATTTCTCTCCTCTCCAGACCTACCTGGTTTAATGGGTCCAATCATCGGGATGTCGCCGGATAAGAAAGCTGAAACGCCGGGGATGCAGGAGGAGAGGGCGGGGCTTAGGGGCGTATGTGGGGGGGCGGGGACTCTCCCGGAGGCGGAGTGCGGCGCAGCCAGCCCATTGGCCACCAGCCTGGACCGGGGATCCGGTGGCTCCGAGGATGAGGAGCTCACCAACCTCAACTGGCTCCATGAGAACCTGCTCCAGAACTTTACCCTAGGGGGGCCCGGTGTGGCCGGGGGGGCCCAACCCAGCGCCAGCCCCCTCTTTGACATCGAGGGTGACCCCGGGGCCCCTCAGAACCCATCGTCTTCATCCTCTTACTCCTCGTCGCAGAGGGACTTGTTGAAGTCCAAGCCTCCCTTCTCATTCTCTCTGTTGATCTACATGGCCATAGAGCAGAGCCCCAGTAAGAGGCTGCCGGTGAAGGACATCTATGGTTGGATCCTACAGCACTTCCCCTACTTCTCCTCGGCCCCCACTGGCTGGAAGAACAGCGTCAGACACAACCTGTCACTCAACAAGTGCTTCCGCAAGGTGGAGAGGAGCCTGGGAAAGGTGAGGGAACTATAAGGTCATATGCATGCGCGCACACACACACACACACTTTGTTTACCTTGCAAGGAGCTGGCAGTGCCTGGGTTTGATTCTCACAAGGGTCACACGTTATTTAACCATTTGAAAGTTGTCATGCTGACACTGCAGGGTGAGGTTGATATGATGACATTATTGTTGTGGGTTTGAAGTGGTCTTCTAATGGGGTTGAAATGAGCTTACAGTATCCTTCCCCATTGAGATGGTTTGTTGTGTAAAGGTGCCACAAAGAGTCATTAGAGTTCTTCACTGATATTCTGTAGTGGCAGTAGTGTGACATTGACAATGTGCTCAAAGTGTTTGACTAACAGTGTTAACTGTACACCTCCACTCTGTACCTGTGCCTGTATAGGATTTGCTGCTCTCTGTATGGCAGACGGGCAGGGCCAGGGTTTTAACCCACCCTGAGGCCCCCTGACGTGTGTGTGTGTGTCAGGACCAGTGTAGTGCTGCACCCTGCCTGCGGCCCCCTGTGTGCCTCCCCTTGCTGTGATAAGGCTGGGAGAGTCGGTGTATACCAGTCAAGGTCATAGACCCTCCTCTCTCTCCTTCAGAGAAAATGCAAACGCAGCAGTAAGATGGGGCGCTATCTCCCAACGCACCCCACACACTGCAACTGTAGAACCATGACCAGGCAGTGGACACACACACACACTGCAACTGTAGCGCCACGACCAGGCAGTGGACACACACACATACACACACACACACACACACACACTGCAACTGTAGTGCCACAACCAGGCAGTGGACACACACACACACACACACTGCAACTGTAGCGCCATGACCAGGCAGTAGACACACAACTGTAGAGCATGACCAGGCAGTGGACACACACACACACACACTGCAACTGTAGAGCCACGACCAGGCAGTGGACACACACACACACTGCAACTGTAGAGCCACGACCAGGAAGTGGAAACACACACACACACACACACTGCACTGCACTGTAGAGCCACGACCAGGCAGTGGACACACACACACTGCAACTGCCATGACCAGAGCCCACGCACTGCAACTGTAGCGCCACAACCAGGCAGTGGAACACACACACACACACTGCACGCACTGCAACTGTGGACACACACCAGGCAGTGGACACACACACACACACACACACACACACACACACACACACACACACACACACACACACACACACACACACACACACACACACACAGGCAGTGGACACTGCAACTGTAGAGCCATGACCAGGCAGTGGACACACACACACACACACCACACCAGGCAGTGGACACACGCTGCAACTGTAGAGCCATGACCAGGCAGTGGACACACACACACACACACACACACACACACACACACACACACACACACACACACACACACACACACACACTGCAACTGTAGAGCCACACCAGGCAGTGGACACACACACACACACACACACACTGCAACTGTAGAGCCACGACCAGGCAGTGGACCCACACACACACTGCAACTGTAGAGCCACAACCAGGCAGTGGACACACACACACACACTGCAACTGTAGAGCCATGACCAGGCATTGGACACACACACTGCAACTGTAGCGCCACAACCAGGCAGTGGACACACACACACACACTGCAACTGTAGCGCCATGACCAGGCAGTGGACACACACACTGCAACTGTAGCGCCATGACCAGGCATTGGACACACACACACACTTTGCAACTGTAGCGCCACGACCAGGCAGTGGACACACACACACTGCAACTGTAGAGCCACAACCAGGCAGTGGACACACACACACACACACACTGCAACTGTAGAGCCACGACCAGGCAGTGGACACACACACACACTGCAACTGTAGAGCCACGACCAGGCAGTGGACACACACACACACACACACACTGCAACTGTAGAGCCACGACCAGGCAGTGGAGACACACACACACACTGCAACTGTAGAGCCACGACCAGGCAGTGGACACACACACACACTGCAACTGTAGAGCCATGACCAGGCAGTGGACACACACACACACACTGCAACTGTAGAGCCATGACCAGGCAGTGGACACACACACACACTGCAACTGTAGAGCCATGACCAGGCAGTGGACACACACACACACACTGCAACTGTAGAGCCACAACCAGGCAGTGGACACACACACACACTGCAACTGTAGAGCCACGACCAGGCAGTGGACACACACACACACACTGCAACTGTAGAGCCATGACCAGGCAGTGGACACACACACACACACTGCAACTGTAGAGCCATGACCAGGCAGTGGACACACACACACACACTGCAACTGTAGAGCCATGACCAGGCAGTGGACACACACACACACACACTGCAACTGTAGAGCCATGACCAGGCAGTGGACACACACACACACACTGCAACTGTAGAGCCACGACCAGGCAGTGGACACACACACACACACTGCACACTGTAGAGCACACACACCAGGCACACACACACACACACACACTGCAACTGTAGAGCCATGACCAGGAAGTGGACACACACACACACACACTGCAACTGTAGAGCACACACACACAGGCAGTGGACACGCACACACTGCAACTGTAGAGCCACGACCAGGCAGTGGACACGCACACACTGCAACTGTAGAGCCACGACCAGGCAGTGGACACACACACACACTGCAACTGTAGCGCCACGACCAGGCAGTGGACACACACCCACACACACTGCAACTGTAGAGCCACAACCAGGCAGTGGACACACACACCCACACACACTGCAACTGTAGAGCCACGACCAGGCAGTGGACACACACCCACACACACTGCAACTGTAGAGGCACGACCAGGCAGTGGACACACACACACACTGCAACTGTAGAGCCACGACCAGACAGTGGACACACACACACACACACACACTGCAACTGTAGAGCCACGACCAAGCAGTGGACCCACACACGCACTGCAACTGTAGCGCCACAACCAGGCAGTGGACACACACACATACACACACACACACACACACACTGCAACTGTAGCGCCATGACCAGGCATTGGACACACACACACTTTGCAACTGTAGCGCCACGACCAGGCAGTGGACACACACACACACTGCAACTGTAGAGCCACAAACAGGCAGTGGACACACACACACACACACACACTGCAACTGTAGAGCCACGACCAGGCAGTGGACACACACACACACTGCAACTGTAGAGCCACGACCAGGCAGTGGACACACACACACACTGCAACTGTAGAGCCACGACCAGGCAGTGGACACACACACACACTGCAACTGTAGAGCCACGACCAGGCAGTGGACACACACACACACTGCAACTGTAGAGCCATGACCAGGCAGTGGACACACACACTGCAACTGTAGAGCCACGACCAGGAAGTGGACACACACACACACTGCAACTGTAGAGGCACGACCAGGCAGTGGACACACACACACACACTGCAACTGTAGAGGCACGACCAGACAGTGGACACACACACACACACACACTGCAACTGTAGAGCCATGACCAGGCAGTGGACACACACACACACACTGCAACTGTAGAGCCACGACCAGACAGTGGACACACACACACACACACACTGCAACTGTAGAGCCATGACCAGGCAGTGGACCCACACACGCACTGCAACTGTAGCGCCACAACCAGGCAGTGGACACACACACATACATACACACACACACACACACACTGCAACTGTAGCGCCATGACCAGGCATTGGACACACACACACTTTGCAACTGTAGCGCCACGACCAGGCAGTGGACACACACACACACTGCAACTGTAGAGCCACAACCAGGCAGTGGACACACACACACACACACACACACACACTGCAACTGTAGAGCCACGACCAGGCAGTGGACACACACACACACTGCAACTGTAGAGCCACGACCAGGCAGTGGACACACACACACACTGCAACTGTAGAGCCACGACCATGCAGTGGACACACACACACACTGCAACTGTAGAGCCATGACCAGGCAGTGGACACACACACACACACACACACACACTGCAACTGTAGAGCCATGACCAGGCAGTGGACGGACACACACGCACACTGCAACTGTAGCGCCACGACCAGGCAGTGGACGGACACACACACACACACTGCAACTGTAGCGCCACGACCAGGCAGTGGACGGACGCACGCACACACACACGCACACACGCACGCGCACACACACACACACACACACACACACACACACACACACACACACACACACACACACACACACACTGCAACTGTAGAGCCATGACCAGGAAGTGGACACACACACACACACACTGCAACTGTAGAGCCACGACCAGGCAGTGGACACGCACACACTGCAACTGTAGAGCCACGACCAGGCAGTGGACACGCACACACTGCAACTGTAGAGCCACGACCAGGCAGTGGACACGCACACACTGCAACTGTAGAGCCACGACCAGGCAGTGGACACACACACACACACTGCAACTGTAGCGCCACGACCAGGCAGTGGACACACCCACACACACTGCAACTGTAGAGCCACGACCAGGCAGTGGACACACACACCCACACACACTGCAACTGTAGAGCCACGACCAGGCAGTTGACACACACACACTGCAACTGTAGCGCCACGACCAGGCAGTGGACACACACACACACACACACACACACACACACACACACACACACACACACACACACACACACACACACACACACACTGCAACTGTAGAGCCACGACCAGGCAGTTGACACACACACACACACACACACACACACACTGCAACTGTAGAGCCACAACCAGGCAGTGGACACACACCCACACACACTGCAACTGTAGAGCCACGACCAGGCAGTGGACCCACACACGCACTGCAACTGTAGCGCCACAACCAGGCAGTGGACCCACACACACACTGCAACTGTAGCGCCATGACCAGGCAGTGGACACACACACACTGCAACTGTAGAGCCACGACCATGCAGTGGACACACACACACACACACACTGCAACTGTAGAGCCACGACTAGGCAGTGGACACACACACACACTGCAACTGTAGAGCCACGACCAGGCAGTGGACACCCACACACACACTGCAACTGTAGAGCCATGACCAGGCAGTGGAGACACACACACACACACACACTGCAACTGTAGAGCCATGACCAGGCAGTGGACACACACACACACTGCAACTGTAGAGCCATGACCAGGCAGTGGACACACACACACACACTGCAACTGTAGAGCCACAACCAGGCAGTGGACACACACACACACACTGCAACTGTAGAGCCACGACCATGCAGTGGACACACACACACACACTGCAACTGTAGAGCCACGACTAGGCAGTGGACACACACACACACTGCAACTGTAGAGCCACGACCAGGCAGTGGACACCCACACACACACTGCAACTGTAGAGCCATGACCAGGCAGTGGAGACACACACACACACACACTGCAACTGTAGAGCCATGACCAGGCAGTGGACACACACACACACTGCAACTGTAGAGCCATGACCAGGCAGTGGACACACACACACACACTGCAACTGTAGAGCCACAACCAGGCAGTGGACACACACACACACACTGCAACTGTAGAGCCACGACCAGGCAGTACACACACACACACACACACACACACACACACACACACACACACACACACACACACACACACACACACACACACACACACACACACTGCAACTGTAGAGCCATGACCAGGAAGTGGACACACACACACACACACTGCAACTGTAGAGCCACGACCAGGCAGTGGACACGCACACACTGCAACTGTAGAGCCACGACCAGGCAGTGGACACGCACACACTGCAACTGTAGAGCCACGACCAGGCAGTGGACACACACACACACTGCAACTGTAGCGCCACGACCAGGCAGTGGACACACACCCCACACACACTGCAACTGTAGAGCCACAACCAGGCAGTGGACACACACACCCACACACACTGCAACTGTAGAGCCACGACCAGGCAGTGGACACACACCCACACACACTGCAACTGTAGAGGCACGACCAGGCAGTGGACACACACACACACTGCAACTGTAGAGCCACGACCAGACAGTGGACACACACACACACACACACTGCAACTGTAGAGCCACGACCAAGCAGTGGACCCACACACGCACTGCAACTGTAGCGCCACAACCAGGCAGTGGACACACACACATACACACACACACACACACACACTGCAACTGTAGCGCCATGACCAGGCATTGGACACACACACACTTTGCAACTGTAGCGCCACGACCAGGCAGTGGACACACACACACACTGCAACTGTAGAGCCACAAACAGGCAGTGGACACACACACACACACACACACTGCAACTGTAGAGCCACGACCAGGCAGTGGACACACACACACACTGCAACTGTAGAGCCACGACCAGGCAGTGGACACACACACACACTGCAACTGTAGAGCCACGACCAGGCAGTGGACACACACACACACTGCAACTGTAGAGCCACGACCAGGCAGTGGACACACACACACACTGCAACTGTAGAGCCATGACCAGGCAGTGGACACACACACTGCAACTGTAGAGCCACGACCAGGAAGTGGACACACACACACACTGCAACTGTAGAGGCACGACCAGGCAGTGGACACACACACACACACTGCAACTGTAGAGGCACGACCAGACAGTGGACACACACACACACACACACTGCAACTGTAGAGCCATGACCAGGCAGTGGACACACACACACACACTGCAACTGTAGAGCCACGACCAGACAGTGGACACACACACACACACACACTGCAACTGTAGAGCCATGACCAGGCAGTGGACCCACACACGCACTGCAACTGTAGCGCCACAACCAGGCAGTGGACACACACACATACATACACACACACACACACACTGCAACTGTAGCGCCATGACCAGGCATTGGACACACACACACTTTGCAACTGTAGCGCCACGACCAGGCAGTGGACACACACACACACTGCAACTGTAGAGCCACAACCAGGCAGTGGACACACACACACACACACACACACACACTGCAACTGTAGAGCCACGACCAGGCAGTGGACACACACACACACTGCAACTGTAGAGCCACGACCAGGCAGTGGACACACACACACACTGCAACTGTAGAGCCACGACCATGCAGTGGACACACACACACACTGCAACTGTAGAGCCATGACCAGGCAGTGGACACACACACACACACACACACACACTGCAACTGTAGAGCCATGACCAGGCAGTGGACGGACACACACGCACACTGCAACTGTAGCGCCACGACCAGGCAGTGGACGGACACACACACACACACTGCAACTGTAGCGCCACGACCAGGCAGTGGACGGACGCACGCACACACACACGCACACACGCACGCGCACACACACACACACACACACACACACACACACACACACACACACACACACACACACACACACACACAACTGTAGAGCCATGACCAGGAAGTGGACACACACACACACACACTGCAACTGTAGAGCCACGACCAGGCAGTGGACACGCACACACTGCAACTGTAGAGCCACGACCAGGCAGTGGACACGCACACACTGCAACTGTAGAGCCACGACCAGGCAGTGGACACGCACACACTGCAACTGTAGAGCCACGACCAGGCAGTGGACACACACACACACACTGCAACTGTAGCGCCACGACCAGGCAGTGGACACACCCACACACACTGCAACTGTAGAGCCACGACCAGGCAGTGGACACACACACCCACACACACTGCAACTGTAGAGCCACGACCAGGCAGTTGACACACACACACTGCAACTGTAGCGCCACGACCAGGCAGTGGACACACACACACACACACACACACACACACACACACACACACACACACACACACACACACACACACACACACACACACACTGCAACTGTAGAGCCACGACCAGGCAGTTGACACACACACACACACACACACACACACACTGCAACTGTAGAGCCACGACCAGGCAGTTGACACACACACACACACACACACACACACACTGCAACTGTAGAGCCACAACCAGGCAGTGGACACACACCCACACACACTGCAACTGTAGAGCCACGACCAGGCAGTGGACCCACACACGCACTGCAACTGTAGCGCCACAACCAGGCAGTGGACCCACACACACACTGCAACTGTAGCGCCATGACCAGGCAGTGGACACACACACACACACTCTGCAACTGTAGCGCCACGACCAGGCAGTGGACACACACACACACTGCATCTGTAGCGCCACGACCAGGCAGTGGACACACACACACACACTCTGCAACTGTAGCGCCACGACCAGGCAGTGGAGACACACACACACACTCTGCAACTGTAGCGCCACGACCAGGCAGTGGACACACACACACACACTCTGCAACTGTAGAGCCACGACCAGGCAGTGGACACACACACGCGCACTGCAACTGTAGAGCCACGACCAGGCAGTGGACACACACACACGCACACTGCAACTGTAGCGCCACGACCAGGCAGTGGACGGACGCACACACACACACTGCAACTGTAGCGCCACGACCAGGCAGTGGACGGACGCACGCACGCACGCACACACACACACACACACACACACACACACACACACACACACACACACACACACACACACACACACACACACACACACACACACACACACACACACACTGCAACTGTAGAGCCATGACCAGGAAGTGGACACACACACACTGCAACTGTAGAGCCACGACCAGGCAGTGGACACACACACACTGCAACTGTAGAGCCACGACCAGGCAGTGGACACACACACACACTGCAACTGTAGCGCCACGACCAGGCAGTGGACACACACCCACACTGCAACTGTAGAGCCACAACCAGGCAGTGGACACACACACACACACACACACACACACACACACACACACACACACACACACACACACACACACACACACACACACACACACACACTGCAACTGTAGAGCCATGACCAGGCAGTGGACACACACACACACACACACACTGCAACTGTAGAGCCATGACCAGGCAGTGGACACACACACACACACACACACTGCAACTGTAGAGCCATGACCAGGCAGTGGACACACACACACACACACTGCAACTGTAGAGCCACGACCAGGAAGTGGACACACACACACACACTGCAACTGTAGAGGCACGACCAGGCAGTGGACACACACACACACTGCAACTGTAGAGGCACGACCAGGCAGTGGACACACACACACACACTGCAACTGTAGAGCCACAACCAGGCAGTGGACACACACACACACACTGCAACTGTAGAGCCACAACCAGGCAGTGGACACACACACCCACACACACTGCAACTGTAGAGCCATGACCAGGCAGTTGACACACACACACTGCAACTGTAGCGCCACGACCAGGCAGTGGACACACACACACACACACACACACACACACACACACACACACACACACACACACACACACACACACACACACACACACACACACACACACACACACACACACTGCAACTGTAGAGCCACGACCAGGCAGTTGACACACACACACACACACACACACACACTGCAACTGTAGAGCCACAACCAGGCAGTGGACACACACCCACACACACTGCAACTGTAGAGCCACGACCAGGCAGTGGACCCACACATGCACTGCAACTGTAGCGCCACAACCAGGCAGTGGACCCACACACACACTGCAACTGTAGCGCCATGACCAGGCAGTGGACACACACACACACACTCTGCAACTGTAGCGCCACGACCAGGCAGTGGACACACACACACACACTCTGCATCTGTAGCGCCACGACCAGGCAGTGGACACACACACACACACTCTGCAACTGTAGCGCCACGACCAGGCAGTGGAGACACACACACACACACTGCAACTGTAGCGCCACGACCAGGCAGTGGACACACACACACACACTCTGCAACTGTAGAGCCACGACCAGGCAGTGGACACACACACGCGCACTGCAACTGTAGAGCCACGACCAGGCAGTGGACACACACACACGCACACTGCAACTGTAGCGCCACGACCAGGCAGTGGACGGACACACACACACACACTGCAACTGTAGCGCCACGACCAGGCAGTGGACGGACGCACGCACACACACACGCACGCACGCACGCACACACACACACACACACACACACACACACACACACACACACACACACACACACACACACACACACACTGCAACTGTAGAGCCACGACCAGGCAGTGGACACACACACACTGCAACTGTAGAGCCACGACCAGGCAGTGGACACACACACACACTGCAACTGTAGCGCCACGACCAGGCAGTGGACACACACCCACACACACTGCAACTGTAGAGCCACAACCAGGCAGTGGACACACACACCCACACACACTGCAACTGTAGAGCCACGACCAGGCAGTTGACACACACACCCACACACACTGCAACTGTAGAGCCACAACCAGGCAGTGGACGGACACACACACACACACTGCAACTGTAGCGCCACGACCAGGCAGTGGACACACCCACACACACTGCAACTGTAGAGCCACAACCAGGCAGTGGACACACACACCCACACACACTGCAACTGTAGAGCCACGACCAGGCAGTTGACACACACACACTGCAACTGTAGCGCCACGACCAGGCAGTGGACACACACACACACACACACACACACACACACACACACACACACACACACACACACACACACACACACACACACACACACACACACACACACTGCAACTGTAGAGCCACGACCAGGCAGTTGACACACACACACACACACACACACACTGCAACTGTAGAGCCACAACCAGGCAGTGGACACACACCCACACACACTGCAACTGTAGAGCCACGACCAGGCAGTGGACCCACACACGCACTGCAACTGTAGCGCCACAACCAGGCAGTGGACCCACACACACACTGCAACTGTAGCGCCATGACCAGGCAGTGGACACACACACACACAATCTGCAACTGTAGCGCCACGACCAGGCAGTGGACACACACACACACTGCATCTGTAGCGCCACGACCAGGCAGTGGACACACACACACACACTCTGCAACTGTAGCGCCACGACCAGGCAGTGGAGACACACACACACACTCTGCAACTGTAGCGCCACGACCAGGCAGTGGACACACACACACACACTCTGCAACTGTAGAGCCACGACCAGGCAGTGGACACACACACGCGCACTGCAACTGTAGAGCCACGACCAGGCAGTGGACACACACACACGCACACTGCAACTGTAGCGCCACGACCAGGCAGTGGACGGACACACACACACACACTGCAACTGTAGCGCCACGACCAGGCAGTGGACGGACGCACGCACGCACGCACACACACACACACACACACACACACACACACACACACACACACACACACACACACACACACACACACACACACACACACACACACTGCAACTGTAGAGCCATGACCAGGAAGTGGACACACACACACTGCAACTGTAGAGCCACGACCAGGCAGTGGACACACACACACTGCAACTGTAGAGCCACGACCAGGCAGTGGACACACACACACACTGCAACTGTAGCGCCACGACCAGGCAGTGGACACACACCCACACTGCAACTGTAGAGCCACAACCAGGCAGTGGACACACACACACACACACACACACACACACACACACACACACACACACACACACACACACACACACACTGCAACTGTAGAGCCATGACCAGGCAGTGGACACACACACACACACACACACTGCAACTGTAGAGCCATGACCAGGCAGTGGACACACACACACACACACACTGCAACTGTAGAGCCACGACCAGGAAGTGGACACACACACACACACTGCAACTGTAGAGGCACGACCAGGCAGTGGACACACACACACACTGCAACTGTAGAGGCACGACCAGGCAGTGGACACACACACACACACTGCAACTGTAGAGCCACAACCAGGCAGTGGACACACACACACACACTGCAACTGTAGAGCCACAACCAGGCAGTGGACACACACACCCACACACTGCAACTGTAGAGCCATGACCAGGCAGTTGACACACACACACTGCAACTGTAGCGCCACGACCAGGCAGTGGACACACACACACACACACACACACACACACACACACACACACACACACACACACACACACACACACACACACACACACACACACACACACACACTGCAACTGTAGAGCCACGACCAGGCAGTTGACACACACACACACACACACACACACACTGCAACTGTAGAGCCACAACCAGGCAGTGGACACACACCCACACACACTGCAACTGTAGAGCCACGACCAGGCAGTGGACCCACACATGCACTGCAACTGTAGCGCCACAACCAGGCAGTGGACCCACACACACACTGCAACTGTAGCGCCACGACCAGGCAGTGGACACACACACACACACTCTGCAACTGTAGCGCCACGACCAGGCAGTGGACACACACACACACTCTGCATCTGTAGCGCCACGACCAGGCAGTGGACACACACACACACACTCTGCAACTGTAGCGCCACGACCAGGCAGTGGAGACACACACACACACTCTGCAACTGTAGCGCCACGACCAGGCAGTGGACACACACACACACACTCTGCAACTGTAGAGCCACGACCAGGCAGTGGACACACACACGCGCACTGCAACTGTAGAGCCACGACCAGGCAGTGGACACACACACACGCACACTGCAACTGTAGCGCCACGACCAGGCAGTGGACGGACACACACACACACACTGCAACTGTAGCGCCACGACCAGGCAGTGGACGGACGCACGCACACACACACACGCACGCACGCACGCACACACACACACACACACACACACACACACACACACACACACACACACACACACACACACACTGCAACTGTAGAGCCACGACCAGGCAGTGGACACACACACACTGCAACTGTAGAGCCACGACCAGGCAGTGGACACACACACACTGCAACTGTAGCGCCACGACCAGGCAGTGGACACACACCCACACACACTGCAACTGTAGAGCCACAACCAGGCAGTGGACACACACACCCACACACACTGCAACTGTAGAGCCACGACCAGGCAGTTGACACACACACCCACACACACTGCAACTGTAGAGCCACAACCAGGCAGTGGACGGACACACACACACACACTGCAACTGTAGCGCCACGACCAGGCAGTGGACACACACACACACACACACACACACACACACACACACACACACACACACACACACACACACACACACACACACACACACACACACACACACTGCAACTGTAGAGCCATGACCAGGAAGTGGACACACACACACTGCAACTGTAGAGCCACGACCAGGCAGTGGACACACACACACTGCAACTGTAGAGCCACGACCAGGCAGTGGACACACACACACACTGCAACTGTAGCGCCACGACCAGGCAGTGGACACACACCCACACACACTGCAACTGTAGAGCCACAACCAGGCAGTGGACACACACACCCACACACACTGCAACTGTAGAGCCACGACCAGGCAGTTGACACACACACCCACACACACTGCAACTGTAGAGCCACAACCAGGCAGTGGACACACACCCACACACTGCAACTGTAGAGCCACAACCAGGCAGTGGACACACACCCACACACACTGCAACTGTAGAGCCACGACCAGGCAGTTGACACACACACACTGCAACTGTAGAGCCACAACCAGGCAGTGGACACACACACATACTGCAACTGTAGTGCCACAACCAGGCAGTGGACACACACACACACACACACTGCAACTGTAGCGCCATGACCAGGCAGTAGACACACACACACACACTGCAACTGTAGAGCCATGACCAGGCAGTGGACACACACACACACACACTGCAACTGTAGAGCCACGACCAGGCAGTGGACACACACACACACACACACTGCAACTGTAGAGCCACGACCAGGCAGTGGACACACACACCACACACACTGCAACTGTAGAGCCACAACCAGGCAGTGGACACACACCCACACACTGCAACTGTAGAGCCACAACCAGGCAGTGGACACACACCCACACACACTGCAACTGTAGAGCCACGACCAGGCAGTGGACACACACCCACACACACTGCAACTGTAGAGCCACAACCAGGCAGTGGACACACACACCCACACACACTGCAACTGTAGAGCCACGACCAGGCAGTTGACACACACACCCACACACACTGCAACTGTAGAGCCACAACCAGGCAGTGGACACACACCCACACACTGCAACTGTAGAGCCACAACCAGGCAGTGGACACACACCCACACACACTGCAACTGTAGAGCCACGACCAGGCAGTTGACACACACACACTGCAACTGTAGAGCCACAACCAGGCAGTGGACACACACACATACACACACACACATACTGCAACTGTAGTGCCACAACCAGGCAGTGGACACACACACACACTGCAACTGTAGAGCCATGACCAGGCAGTGGACACACACACACACACACTGCAACTGTAGAGCCACGACCAGGCAGTGGACACACACACACACTGCAACTGTAGAGCCACGACCAGGCAGTGGACACACACACGCACTGCAACTGTAGAGCCATGACCAGGCAGTGGACCCACACACGCACTGCAACTGTAGCGCCACAACCAGGCAGTGGACACACACACACACACACTGCAACTGTGGCGCCACGACTAGGCAGTGGACACACACACACACACACACACACACACACACACACACACACACACACACACACACACACACACACACACACACACACACACACACACACACACACTGCAACTGTAGAGCCACGACCAGGCAGTGGACACACACACACACACACTGCAACTGTAGAGCCACGACCAGGCAGTGGACACACACACACACTGCAACTGTAGAGCCACGACCAGGCAGTGGACACACACACACACTGCAACTGTAGAGCCACGACCAGGCAGTGGACACACACTGCAACTGTAGAGCCACGACCAGGCAGTGGACACACACACACACACTGCAACTGTAGAGCCATGACCAGGCAGTGGACACACACACACACACACACACACACACACACACACACACACACACACACACACACACACACACACACACACACACACACACACACACACTGCAACTGTAGAGCCATGACCAGGCAGTGGACACACACACACACTGCAACTGTAGAGCCACGACCAGACAGTGGACACACACACACACACACTGCAACTGTAGAGCCACGACCAGGCAGTGGACCCACACACGCACTGCAACTGTAGCGCCACAACCAGGCAGTGGACACACACACACACACTGCAACTGTAGCGCCATGACCAGGCATTGGACACACACACTGCAACTGTAGCGCCATGACCAGGCATTGGACACACACACACACTTTGCAACTGTAGCGCCACGACCAGGCAGTGGACACACACACACACTGCAACTGTAGAGCCACAACCAGGCAGTGGAAACACACACACACACACACTGCAACTGTAGAGCCACGACCAGGCAGTGGACACACACACACTGCAACTGTAGAGCCACGACCATGCAGTGGACACACACACACACACTGCAACTGTAGAGCCACGACCAGGCAGTGGACACACACACACACACTGCAACTGTAGAGCCACGACCAGGCAGTGGACACCCACACACACACTGCAACTGTAGAGCCATGACCAGGCAGTGGAGAGACACACACACACACACACACACACACACACACACACACACACACACACACACACACACACACACACACACACTGCAACTGTAGAGCCATGACCAGGCAGTGGACCAGCAACTGTAGAGCCATGACCAGGCAGTGGACACACACACACACACTGCAACTGTAGAGCCACAACCAGGCAGTGGACACACACACACACACTGCAACTGTAGAGCCACGACCAGGCAGTACACACACACACACACACACACACACACACACACACACACACACACACACACACACACACACACACACACACACACACACACACACACACACACACACACACACACACTGCAACTGTAGAGCCATGACCAGGAAGTGGACACACACACACACACACTGCAACTGTAGAGCCACGACCAGGCAGTGGACACGCACACACTGCAACTGTAGAGCCACGACCAGGCAGTGGACACGCACACACTGCAACTGTAGAGCCACGACCAGGCAGTGGACACACACCCACACACACTGCAACTGTAGAGCCACAACCAGGCAGTGGACACACACACCCACACACACTGCAACTGTAGAGCCACGACCAGGCAGTTGACACACACACACTGCAACTGTAGAGCCACAACCAGGCAGTGGACACACACCCACACACACTGCAACTGTAGAGCCACAACCAGGCAGTGGACACACACCCACACACACTGCAACTGTAGAGCCACGACCAGACAGTGGACACACACACACACACACTGCAACTGTAGAGCCACGACCAAGCAGTGGACCCACACACGCACTGCAACTGTAGCGCCACAACCAGGCAGTGGACACACACACATACACACACACACACACACACACACACACTGCAACTGTAGCGCCATGACCAGGCATTGGACACACACACACTTTGCAACTGTAGCGCCACGACCAGGCAGTGGACACACACACACACTGCAACTGTAGAGCCACAACCAGGCAGTGGACACACACACACACACACACACTGCAACTGTAGAGCCACGACCAGGCAGTGGACACACACACACACTGCAACTGTAGAGCCACGACCAGGCAGTGGACACACACACACACTGCAACTGTAGAGCCACGACCAGGCAGTGGACACACACACACACTGCAACTGTAGAGCCATGACCAGGCAGTGGACACACACACACACACACACACACACACACACACACACACACACACACACACACACACACACACACACACACACACACACACACTGCAACTGTAGAGCCATGACCAGGCAGTGGACACACACACTGCAACTGTAGAGCCACGACCAGGAAGTGGACACACACACTGCAACTGTAGAGGCACGACCAGGCAGTGGACACACACACACACTGCAACTGTAGAGGCACGACCAGGCAGTGGACACACACACACACACACTGCAACTGTAGAGCCATGACCAGGCAGTGGACACACACACACACACTGCAACTGTAGAGCCATGACCAGACAGTGGACACACACACACACACACACACACACTGCAACTGTAGAGCCATGACCAGGCAGTGGACCCACACACGCACTGCAACTGTAGCGCCACAACCAGGCAGTGGACACACACACATACATACACACACACACACACACACTGCAACTGTAGCGCCATGACCAGGCATTGGACACACACACACTTTGCAACTGTAGCGCCACGACCAGGCAGTGGACACACACACACACTGCAACTGTAGAGCCACAACCAGGCAGTGGACACACACACACACTGCAACTGTAGAGCCACGACCAGGCAGTGGACACACACACACACTGCAACTGTAGAGCCACGACCAGGCAGTGGACACACACACACACTGCAACTGTAGAGCCACGACCATGCAGTGGACACACACACTGCAACTGTAGAGCAATGACCAGGCAGTGGACACACACACACACACACACACACACTGCAACTGTAGAGCCATGACCAGGCAGTGGACACACACACACACACTGCAACTGTAGAGCCACGACCAGGAAGTGGACACACACACACACACTGCAACTGTAGAGGCACGACCAGGCAGTGGACACACACACACACTGCAACTGTAGAGGCACGACCAGGCAGTGGACACACACACACACACTGCAACTGTAGAGCCACGACCAGGCAGTACACACACACACACACACACACACACACACACACACACACACACACACACACACACACACACACACACACACACACACACACACACACACACACTGCAACTGTAGAGGCACGACCAGGCAGTGGACACACACACACACACTGCAACTGTAGAGCCACAACCAGGCAGTGGACACACACACACACACTGCAACTGTAGAGCCACGACCAGGCAGTACACACACACACACACACACACACACACACTGCAACTGTAGAGCCATGACCAGGAAGTGGACACACACACACACACACTGCAACTGTAGAGCCACGACCAGGCAGTGGACACGCACACACTGCAACTGTAGAGCCACGACCAGGCAGTGGACACGCACACACTGCAACTGTAGAGCCACGACCAGGCAGTGGACACACACACACACTGCAACTGTAGCGCCACGACCAGGCAGTGGACACACACCCACACACACTGCAACTGTAGAGCCACAACCAGGCAGTGGACACACACACCCACACACACTGCAACTGTAGAGCCACGACCAGGCAGTTGACACACACACACTGCAACTGTAGCGCCACGACCAGGCAGTGGACACACACACACACACACACACACACACACACACACACACACACACACACACACACACACACACACACACACACACACACACACACACACACACACACACACTGCAACTGTAGAGCCACGACCAGGCAGTGGACACACACACACACACACACTGCAACTGTAGAGCCACGACCAGGCAGTGGACACACACACACACTGCAACTGTAGAGCCACGACCAGGCAGTGGACACACACACACACTGCAACTGTAGAGCCACGACCAGGCAGTGGACACACACTGCAACTGTAGAGCCACGACCAGGCAGTGGACACACACACACTGCAACTGTAGAGCCATGACCAGGCAGTGGACACACACACACACACACACACACACACACACACACACACACACACACACACACACACACACACACACACACACACACACACTGCAACTGTAGAGCCATGACCAGGCAGTGGACACACACACACACACTGCAACTGTAGAGCCATGACCAGGCAGTGGACACACACACACACTGCAACTGTAGAGCCACGACCAGACAGTGGACACACACACACACACACTGCAACTGTAGAGCCACGACCAGGCAGTGGACCCACACACGCACTGCAACTGTAGCGCCACAACCAGGCAGTGGACACACACACACACACTGCAACTGTAGCGCCATGACCAGGCATTGGACACACACACTGCAACTGTAGCGCCATGACCAGGCATTGGACACACACACACACTTTGCAACTGTAGCGCCACGACCAGGCAGTGGACACACACACACACTGCAACTGTAGAGCCACAACCAGGCAGTGGAAACACACACACACACACACTGCAACTGTAGAGCCACGACCAGGCAGTGGACACACACACACTGCAACTGTAGAGCCACGACCATGCAGTGGACACACACACACACACTGCAACTGTAGAGCCACGACCAGGCAGTGGACACACACACACACACTGCAACTGTAGAGCCACGACCAGGCAGTGGACACCCACACACACACTGCAACTGTAGAGCCATGACCAGGCAGTGGAGAGACACACACACACACACACACACACACACACACACACACACACACACACACACACACACACACACACACACACACACACACACACACACACACACACACACACTGCAACTGTAGAGCCATGACCAGGCAGTGGACACACACACACACTGCAACTGTAGAGCCATGACCAGGCAGTGGACACACACACACACACTGCAACTGTAGAGCCACAACCAGGCAGTGGACACACACACACACACTGCAACTGTAGAGCCACGACCAGGCAGTACACACACACACACACACACACACACACACACACACACACACACACACACACACACACACACACTGCAACTGTAGAGCCATGACCAGGAAGTGGACACACACACACACACACTGCAACTGTAGAGCCACGACCAGGCAGTGGACACGCACACACTGCAACTGTAGAGCCACGACCAGGCAGTGGACACGCACACACTGCAACTGTAGAGCCACGACCAGGCAGTGGACACACACCCACACACACTGCAACTGTAGAGCCACAACCAGGCAGTGGACACACACACCCACACACACTGCAACTGTAGAGCCACGACCAGGCAGTTGACACACACACACTGCAACTGTAGAGCCACAACCAGGCAGTGGACACACACCCACACACACTGCAACTGTAGAGCCACAACCAGGCAGTGGACACACACCCACACACACTGCAACTGTAGAGCCACGACCAGACAGTGGACACACACACACACACACTGCAACTGTAGAGCCACGACCAAGCAGTGGACCCACACACGCACTGCAACTGTAGCGCCACAACCAGGCAGTGGACACACACACATACACACACACACACACACACACTGCAACTGTAGCGCCATGACCAGGCATTGGACACACACACTTTGCAACTGTAGCGCCACGACCAGGCAGTGGACACACACACACACTGCAACTGTAGAGCCACAACCAGGCAGTGGACACACACACACACACACACACACTGCAACTGTAGAGCCACGACCAGGCAGTGGACACACACACACACTGCAACTGTAGAGCCACGACCAGGCAGTGGACACACACACACACTGCAACTGTAGAGCCACGACCAGGCAGTGGACACACACACACACTGCAACTGTAGAGCCATGACCAGGCAGTGGACACACACACACACACACACACACACACACACACACACACACACACACACTGCAACTGTAGAGCCATGACCAGGCAGTGGACACACACACTGCAACTGTAGAGCCACGACCAGGAAGTGGACACACACACTGCAACTGTAGAGGCACGACCAGGCAGTGGACACACACACACACTGCAACTGTAGAGGCACGACCAGGCAGTGGACACACACACACACTGCAACTGTAGAGCCATGACCAGGCAGTGGACACACACACACACACTGCAACTGTAGAGCCACGACCAGACAGTGGACACACACACACACACACACACACTGCAACTGTAGAGCCATGACCAGGCAGTGGACCCACACACGCACTGCAACTGTAGCGCCACAACCAGGCAGTGGACACACACACATACATACACACACACACACACACACTTTGCAACTGTAGCGCCATGACCAGGCATTGGACACACACACACTTTGCAACTGTAGCGCCACGACCAGGCAGTGGACACACACACACACTGCAACTGTAGAGCCACAACCAGGCAGTGGACACACACACACACTGCAACTGTAGAGCCACGACCAGGCAGTGGACACACACACACACTGCAACTGTAGAGCCACGACCAGGCAGTGGACACACACACACACTGCAACTGTAGAGCCACGACCATGCAGTGGACACACACACTGCAACTGTAGAGCCATGACCAGGCAGTGGACACACACACACACACACACACACACTGCAACTGTAGAGCCATGACCAGGCAGTGGACACACACACACACTGCAACTGTAGAGCCACGACCAGGAAGTGGACACACACACACACACTGCAACTGTAGAGGCACGACCAGGCAGTGGACACACACACACTGCAACTGTAGAGGCACGACCAGGCAGTGGACACACACACACACACTGCAACTGTAGAGCCACGACCAGGCAGTACACACACACACACACACACACACACACACACACACACACACACACACACACACACACACACACACACACACACACACACACACACACACACTGCAACTGTACACACACACACACACTGCAACTGTAGAGCACGTGGCAGTGGACACACACACACACTGCAACTGTAGAGCAACTGTACCATGACCAGGCAGTGGACACACACACACACACTGCAACTGTAGAGCCACGACCAGGCAGTGGACCAGGCAGTGGACACACACACACACACACACACACACACACACACACACACACACACACTGCAACTGTAGAGCCACGACCAGGCAGTGGACACACACACACACACACTGCAACTGTAGAGCCACGACCAGGCAGTGGACACACACACACTGCAACTGTACACGACCAGGCAGTGGACACACACTGTAGAGCCACGACCAGGCAGTGGACACACACACACTGCAACTGTAGAGCAGACACACACACACACACACAGACACCACACACAGGCAGTGGACACACACACACACACACACTGCAACTGTAGAGCCATGACCAGGCAGTGGACACACACACACAACTGTAGAGCCACCAGGCAGTGGACACACACACACACTGCAACTGTAGAGCCACACCAGGCAGTGGACACACACACACACACACACTGCAACTGTAGAGCCACGACCAGGCAGTGGACCCACACACGCACTGCAACTGTAGCGCCACAACCAGGCAGTGGACACACACACACACACTGCAACTGTAGCGCCATGACCAGGCATTGGACACACACACTGCAACTGTAGCGCCATGACCAGGCATTGGACACACACACACACTTTGCAACTGTAGAGCCACGACCAGGCAGTGGACACACACACACACTGCAACTGTAGAGCCACAACCAGGCAGTGGAAACACACACACACACACACTGCAACTGTAGAGCCACGACCAGGCAGTGGACACACACACACTGCAACTGTAGAGCCACGACCAGGCAGTGGACACACACACACACTGCAACTGTAGAGCCACGACCAGGCAGTGGACACACACACACTGCAACTGTAGAGCCACGACCAGGCAGTGGACACACACACACACACTGCAACTGTAGAGCCATGACCAGGCAGTGGACACACACACACACACACACACACACACACACACACACACACACACACACACACACACACACTGCAACTGTAGAGCCATGACCAGGCAGTGGACACACACACACTGCAACTGTAGAGCCATGACCAGGCAGTGGACACACACACACACACTGCAACTGTAGAGCCACAACCAGGCAGTGGACACACACACACACACTGCAACTGTAGAGCCACGACCAGGCAGTGGACACACACACACACACACACACACACAACTGTAGAGCCACAACCAGGCAGTGGACACACACACACACACACTGCAACTGTAGAGCCACGACCAGGCAGTGGACACACACACTGCAACTGTAGAGCCACGACCAGGCAGTGGACACACACACACTGCAACTGTAGAGCCACGACCAGGCAGTGGACACACACACACACACTGCAACTGTAGAGCCACAACCAGGCAGTGGACACACACACCACACACACTGCAACTGTAGAGCCACGACCAGGCAGTGGACACACACACACTGCAACTGTAGAGCCACAACCAGGCAGTGGACACACACACACACACTGCAACTGTAGAGCCACAACCAGGCAGTGGACACACACACACACACTGCAACTGTAGAGCCACGACCATGCAGTGGACACACACACACACACAACTGTAGAGCCACGACCAGGCAGTGGACACACACACACACTGCAACTGTAGAGCCACGACCAGGCAGTGGACACCACACACACACACTGCAACTGTAGAGCCATGACCAGGCAGTGGACACACACACACACACACTGCAACTGTAGAGCCATGACCAGGCAGTGGACACACACACACACTGCAACTGTAGAGCCATGACCAGGCAGTGGACACACACACACACACTGCAACTGTAGAGCCACAACCAGGCAGTGGACACACACACACACACTGCAACTGTAGAGCCACGACCAGGCAGTACACACACACACACACACACACACACACACACACACACACACACACACACACACACACACACACTGCAACTGTAGAGCCATGACCAGGAAGTGGACACACACACACACACACTGCAACTGTAGAGCCACGACCAGGCAGTGGACACGCACACACTGCAACTGTAGAGCCACGACCAGGCAGTGGACACACACACTGCAACTGTACTGGACACACACACACACTGCAACTGTAGAGCCACGACCAGGCAGTGGACACACACCCACACACACTGCAACTGTAGAGCCACAACCAGGCAGTGGACACACACACACACACTGCAACTGTAGAGCCACGACCAGGCAGTGGACACACACACACACTGCAACTGTAGAGCCACGACCAGACAGTGGACACACACACACACACACACTGCAACTGTAGAGCCACGACCAGGCAGTGGACCCACACACGCACTGCAACTGTAGCGCCACAACCAGGCAGTGGACACACACACATACACACACACACACACACACACTGCAACTGTAGCGCCATGACCAGGCATTGGACACACACACACTTTGCAACTGTAGCGCCACGACCAGGCAGTGGACACACACACACACTGCAACTGTAGAGCCACAACCAGGCAGTGGACACACACACACACACACACACTGCAACTGTAGAGCCACGACCAGGCAGTGGACACACACACACACTGCAACTGTAGAGCCACGACCAGGCAGTGGACACACACACACACTGCAACTGTAGAGCCACACCAGGCAGTGGACACACACACACACTGCAACTGTAGAGCCACGACCAGGCAGTGGACACACACACACACTGCAACTGTAGAGCCATGACCAGGCAGTGGACACACACACTGCAACTGTAGAGCCACGACCAGGAAGTGGACACACACACACACTGCAACTGTAGAGGCACGACCAGGCAGTGGACACACACACACACACTGCAACTGTAGAGGCACGACCAGACAGTGGACACACACACACACACACTGCAACTGTAGAGCCATGACCAGGCAGTGGACACACACACACACACTGCAACTGTAGAGCCACGACCAGACAGTGGACACACACACACACACACACTGCAACTGTAGAGCCATGACCAGGCAGTGGACCCACACACGCACTGCAACTGTAGCGCCACAACCAGGCAGTGGACACACACACATACATACACACACACACACACACACTGCAACTGTAGCGCCATGACCAGGCATTGGACACACACACACTTTGCAACTGTAGCGCCACGACCAGGCAGTGGACACACACACACACTGCAACTGTAGAGCCACAACCAGGCAGTGGACACACACACACACACACACACACACACTGCAACTGTAGAGCCACGACCAGGCAGTGGACACACACACACACTGCAACTGTAGAGCCACGACCAGGCAGTGGACACACACACACACTGCAACTGTAGAGCCACGACCATGCAGTGGACACACACACACACTGCAACTGTAGAGCCATGACCAGGCAGTGGACACACACACACACACACACACACACTGCAACTGTAGAGCCATGACCAGGCAGTGGACACACACACACACTGCAACTGTAGCGCCACGACCAGGCAGTGGACACACACACACACACACTGCAACTGTAGAGCCACGACCAGGCAGTGGACGGACGCACGCACACACACACGCACACACGCACGCGCACACACACACACACACACACACACACACACACACACACACACACACACACACACACACACACTGCAACTGTAGAGCCATGACCAGGAAGTGGACACACACACACACACACTGCAACTGTAGAGCCACGACCAGGCAGTGGACACGCACACACTGCAACTGTAGAGCACGACCAGGCAGTGGACACGCACACACTGCAACTGTAGAGCCACGACCAGGCAGTGGACACGCACACACTGCAACTGTAGAGCCACGACCAGGCAGTGGACACACACACACACACTGCAACTGTAGCGCCACGACCAGGCAGTGGACACACCCACACACACTGCAACTGTAGAGCCACGACCAGGCAGTGGACACACACACCCACACACTGCAACTGTAGAGCCACGACCAGGCAGTGACACACACACACTGCAACTGTAGCGCCACGACCAGGCAGTGGACACACACACACACACACACACACACACACACACACACACACACACACACACACACACACACACACACACACACACACACACACTGCAACTGTAGAGCCACGACCAGGCAGTTGACACACACACACACACACACACACACACACTGCAACTGTAGAGCCACAACCAGGCAGTGGACACACACCCACACACACTGCAACTGTAGAGCCACGACCAGGCAGTGGACCCACACACGCACTGCAACTGTAGCGCCACAACCAGGCAGTGGACCCACACACACACTGCAACTGTAGCGCCATGACCAGGCAGTGGACACACACACACTGCAACTGTAGAGCCACGACCATGCAGTGGACACACACACACACACACACTGCAACTGTAGAGCCACGACCAGGCAGTGGACACACACACACACTGCAACTGTAGAGCCACGACCAGGCAGTGGACACCCACACACACACTGCAACTGTAGAGCCATGACCAGGCAGTGGAGACACACACACACACACACACTGCAACTGTAGAGCCATGACCAGGCAGTGGACACACACACACACTGCAACTGTAGAGCCATGACCAGGCAGTGGACACACACACACACACTGCAACTGTAGAGCCACAACCAGGCAGTGGACCAGGCAACTGTAGAGCCACGACCAGGCAGTGGACACACACACACACACTGCAACTGTAGAGCCACGACCAGGCAGTGGACACACACACACACTGCAACTGTAGAGCCACGACCAGGCAGTGGACACACACACACACTGCAACTGTAGAGCCACGACCAGGCAGTGGACACCCACACACACTGCAACTGTAGAGCCACAACCAGGCAGTGGACACACACACACACACTGCAACTGTAGAGCCACGACCAGGCAGTACACACACACACACACACACACACACACACACACACACACACACACACACACACACACACACACACACACACACACACACACACACACTGCAACTGTAGAGCCATGACCAGGAAGTGGACACACACACACACACTGCAACTGTAGAGCCACGACCAGGCAGTGGACACGCACACACTGCAACTGTAGAGCCACGACCAGGCAGTGGACACGCACACACTGCAACTGTAGAGCCACGACCAGGCAGTGGACACACACACACACTGCAACTGTAGCGCCACGACCAGGCAGTGGACACACACACACACACACTGCAACTGTAGAGCCACAACCAGGCAGTGGACACACACACCCACACACACTGCAACTGTAGAGCCACGACCAGGCAGTGGACACACACCCACACACACTGCAACTGTAGAGGCACGACCAGGCAGTGGACACACACACACACTGCAACTGTAGAGCCACGACCAGACAGTGGACACACACACACACACACACACTGCAACTGTAGAGCCACGACCAAGCAGTGGACCCACACACACACTGCAACTGTAGCGCCACAACCAGGCAGTGGACACACACACATACACACACACACACACACACACTGCAACTGTAGCGCCATGACCAGGCATTGGACACACACACACTTTGCAACTGTAGCGCCACGACCAGGCAGTGGACACACACACACACTGCAACTGTAGAGCCACAAACAGGCAGTGGACACACACACACACACACACACTGCAACTGTAGAGCCACGACCAGGCAGTGGACACACACACACACTGCAACTGTAGAGCCACGACCAGGCAGTGGACACACACACACACTGCAACTGTAGAGCCACGACCAGGCAGTGGACACACACACACACTGCAACTGTAGAGCCACGACCAGGCAGTGGACACACACACACACTGCAACTGTAGAGCCATGACCAGGCAGTGGACACACACACTGCAACTGTAGAGCCACGACCAGGAAGTGGACACACACACACACACTGCAACTGTAGAGGCACGACCAGGCAGTGGACACACACACACACTGCAACTGTAGAGGCACGACCAGACAGTGGACACACACACACACACACACTGCAACTGTAGAGCCATGACCAGGCAGTGGACACACACACACACACTGCAACTGTAGAGCCACGACCAGACAGTGGACACACACACACACACACACTGCAACTGTAGAGCCATGACCAGGCAGTGGACCCACACACGCACTGCAACTGTAGCGCCACAACCAGGCAGTGGACACACACACATACATACACACACACACACACACACTGCAACTGTAGCGCCATGACCAGGCATTGGACACACACACACTTTGCAACTGTAGCGCCACGACCAGGCAGTGGACACACACACACACTGCAACTGTAGAGCCACAACCAGGCAGTGGACACACACACACACACACACACACACACTGCAACTGTAGAGCCACGACCAGGCAGTGGACACACACACACACTGCAACTGTAGAGCCACGACCAGGCAGTGGACACACACACACACTGCAACTGTAGAGCCACGACCATGCAGTGGACACACACACACACTGCAACTGTAGAGCCATGACCAGGCAGTGGACACACACACACACACACACACACTGCAACTGTAGAGCCATGACCAGGCAGTGGACGGACACACACGCACACTGCAACTGTAGCGCCACGACCAGGCAGTGGACGGACACACACACACACACTGCAACTGTAGCGCCACGACCAGGCAGTGGACGGACGCACGCACACACACACGCACACACGCACGCGCACACACACACACACACACACACACACACACACACACACACACACACACACACACACACACACACACTGCAACTGTAGAGCCATGACCAGGAAGTGGACACACACACACACACACTGCAACTGTAGAGCCACGACCAGGCAGTGGACACGCACACACTGCAACTGTAGAGCCACGACCAGGCAGTGGACACGCACACACTGCAACTGTAGAGCCACGACCAGGCAGTGGACACGCACACACTGCAACTGTAGAGCCACGACCAGGCAGTGGACACACACACACACACTGCAACTGTAGCGCCACGACCAGGCAGTGGACACACCCACACACACTGCAACTGTAGAGCCACGACCAGGCAGTGGACACACACACCCACACACACTGCAACTGTAGAGCCACGACCAGGCAGTTGACACACACACTGCAACTGTAGCGCCACGACCAGGCAGTGGACACACACACACACACACACACACACACACACACACACACACACACACACACACACACACACACACACACACACACACACACACACACTGCAACTGTAGAGCCACGACCAGGCAGTTGACACACACACACACACACACACACACACACACTGCAACTGTAGAGCCACGACCAGGCAGTTGACACACACACACACACACACACACACACACTGCAACTGTAGAGCCACAACCAGGCAGTGGACACACACCCACACACACTGCAACTGTAGAGCCACGACCAGGCAGTGGACCCACACACGCACTGCAACTGTAGCGCCACAACCAGGCAGTGGACCCACACACACACTGCAACTGTAGCGCCATGACCAGGCAGTGGACACACACACACACACTCTGCAACTGTAGCGCCACGACCAGGCAGTGGACACACACACACACTGCATCTGTAGCGCCACGACCAGGCAGTGGACACACACACACACACTCTGCAACTGTAGCGCCACGACCAGGCAGTGGAGACACACACACACACTCTGCAACTGTAGCGCCACGACCAGGCAGTGGACACACACACACACACTCTGCAACTGTAGAGCCACGACCAGGCAGTGGACACACACACGCGCACTGCAACTGTAGAGCCACGACCAGGCAGTGGACACACACACACGCACACTGCAACTGTAGCGCCACGACCAGGCAGTGGACGGACGCACACACACACACTGCAACTGTAGCGCCACGACCAGGCAGTGGACGGACGGCACGCACACACACACACACACACACACACACACACACACACACACACACACACACACACACACACACACACACACACACACACACACACACACACTGCAACTGTAGAGCCATGACCAGGAAGTGGACACACACACACTGCAACTGTAGAGCAGTGGACACACACACACTGCAACTGTAGAGCCACGACCAGGCAGTGGACACACACACACACTGCAACTGTAGCGCCACGACCAGGCAGTGGACACACACCCACACTGCAACTGTAGAGCCACAACCAGGCAGTGGACACACACACACACACACACACACACACACACACACACACACACACACACACTGCAACTGTAGAGCCATGACCAGGCAGTGGACACACACACACACACACACACTGCAACTGTAGAGCCATGACCAGGCAGTGGACACACACACACACACACACACTGCAACTGTAGAGCCATGACCAGGCAGTGGACACACACACACACACACTGCAACTGTAGAGCCACGACCAGGAAGTGGACACACACACACACACTGCAACTGTAGAGGCACGACCAGGCAGTGGACACACACACACACTGCAACTGTAGAGGCACGACCAGGCAGTGGACACACACACACACACTGCAACTGTAGAGCCACAACCAGGCAGTGGACACACACACACACACTGCAACTGTAGAGCCACAACCAGGCAGTGGACACACACACCCACACACACTGCAACTGTAGAGCCATGACCAGGCAGTTGACACACACACACTGCAACTGTAGCGCCACGACCAGGCAGTGGACACACACACACACACACACACACACACACACACACACACACACACACACACACACACACACACACACACACACACTGCAACTGTAGAGCCACGACCAGGCAGTTGACACACACACACACACACACACACACACTGCAACTGTAGAGCCACAACCAGGCAGTGGACACACACCCACACACACTGCAACTGTAGAGCCACGACCAGGCAGTGGACCCACACATGCACTGCAACTGTAGCGCCACAACCAGGCAGTGGACCCACACACACACTGCAACTGTAGCGCCATGACCAGGCAGTGGACACACACACACACACTCTGCAACTGTAGCGCCACGACCAGGCAGTGGACACACACACACACACTCTGCATCTGTAGCGCCACGACCAGGCAGTGGACACACACACACACACTCTGCAACTGTAGCGCCACGACCAGGCAGTGGAGACACACACACACACTGCAACTGTAGCGCCACGACCAGGCAGTGGACACACACACACACACTCTGCAACTGTAGAGCCACGACCAGGCAGTGGACACACACACGCGCACTGCAACTGTAGAGCCACGACCAGGCAGTGGACACACACACACGCACACTGCAACTGTAGCGCCACGACCAGGCAGTGGACGGACACACACACACACACTGCAACTGTAGCGCCACGACCAGGCAGTGGACGGACGCACGCACACACACACGCACGCACGCACACACACACACACACACACACACACACACACACACACACACACACACACACACACACACACACACACACACACACACACACACACACACACTGCAACTGTAGAGCCACGACCAGGCAGTGGACACACACACACTGCAACTGTAGAGCCACGACCAGGCAGTGGACACACACACACACTGCAACTGTAGCGCCACGACCAGGCAGTGGACACACACCCACACACACTGCAACTGTAGAGCCACAACCAGGCAGTGGACACACACACCCACACACACTGCAACTGTAGAGCCACGACCAGGCAGTTGACACACACACCCACACACACTGCAACTGTAGAGCCACAACCAGGCAGTGGACGGACACACACACACACACTGCAACTGTAGCGCCACGACCAGGCAGTGGACACACCCACACACACTGCAACTGTAGAGCCACAACCAGGCAGTGGACACACACACCCACACACACTGCAACTGTAGAGCCACGACCAGGCAGTTGACACACACACACTGCAACTGTAGCGCCACGACCAGGCAGTGGACACACACACACACACACACACACACACACACACACACACACACACACACACACACACACACACACACACACACACACACACACACACACTGCAACTGTAGAGCCACGACCAGGCAGTTGACACACACACACACACACACACACACTGCAACTGTAGAGCCACGACCAGGCAGTGGACACACACCCACACACACTGCAACTGTAGAGCCACGACCAGGCAGTGGACCCACACACGCACTGCAACTGTAGCGCCACAACCAGGCAGTGGACCCACACACACACTGCAACTGTAGCGCCATGACCAGGCAGTGGACACACACACACACAATCTGCAACTGTAGCGCCACGACCAGGCAGTGGACACACACACACACTGCATCTGTAGCGCCACGACCAGGCAGTGGACACACACACACACACTCTGCAACTGTAGCGCCACGACCAGGCAGTGGAGACACACACACACACTCTGCAACTGTAGCGCCACGACCAGGCAGTGGACACACACACACACACTCTGCAACTGTAGAGCCACGACCAGGCAGTGGACACACACACGCGCACTGCAACTGTAGAGCCACGACCAGGCAGTGGACACACACACACGCACACTGCAACTGTAGCGCCACGACCAGGCAGTGGACGGACACACACACACACTGCAACTGTAGCGCCACGACCAGGCAGTGGACGGACGCACGCACGCACGCACACACACACACACACACACACACACACACACACACACACACACACACACACACACACACACACACACACACACACTGCAACTGTAGAGCCATGACCAGGAAGTGGACACACACACACTGCAACTGTAGAGCCACGACCAGGCAGTGGACACACACACACTGCAACTGTAGAGCCACGACCAGGCAGTGGACACACACACACACTGCAACTGTAGCGCCACGACCAGGCAGTGGACACACACCCACACTGCAACTGTAGAGCCACAACCAGGCAGTGGACACACACACACACACACACACACACACACACACACACACACACACACACACACACACACTGCAACTGTAGAGCCATGACCAGGCAGTGGACACACACACACACACACACACTGCAACTGTAGAGCCATGACCAGGCAGTGGACACACACACACACACACACTGCAACTGTAGAGCCACGACCAGGAAGTGGACACACACACACACACTGCAACTGTAGAGGCACGACCAGGCAGTGGACACACACACACACTGCAACTGTAGAGGCACGACCAGGCAGTGGACACACACACACACACTGCAACTGTAGAGCCACAACCAGGCAGTGGACACACACACACACACTGCAACTGTAGAGCCACAACCAGGCAGTGGACACACACACCCACACACACTGCAACTGTAGAGCCATGACCAGGCAGTTGACACACACACACTGCAACTGTAGCGCCACGACCAGGCAGTGGACACACACACACACACACACACACACACACACACACACACACACACACACACACACACACACACACACACACACACACACACACACACACACACACTGCAACTGTAGAGCCACGACCAGGCAGTTGACACACACACACACACACACACACACACTGCAACTGTAGAGCCACAACCAGGCAGTGGACACACACCCACACACACTGCAACTGTAGAGCCACGACCAGGCAGTGGACCCACACATGCACTGCAACTGTAGCGCCACAACCAGGCAGTGGACCCACACACACACTGCAACTGTAGCGCCATGACCAGGCAGTGGACACACACACACACACTCTGCAACTGTAGCGCCACGACCAGGCAGTGGACACACACACACACACTCTGCATCTGTAGCGCCACGACCAGGCAGTGGACACACACACACACACTCTGCAACTGTAGCGCCACGACCAGGCAGTGGAGACACACACACACACTCTGCAACTGTAGCGCCACGACCAGGCAGTGGACACACACACACACACTCTGCAACTGTAGAGCCACGACCAGGCAGTGGACACACACACGCGCACTGCAACTGTAGAGCCACGACCAGGCAGTGGACACACACACACGCACACTGCAACTGTAGCGCCACGACCAGGCAGTGGACGGACACACACACACACACTGCAACTGTAGCGCCACGACCAGGCAGTGGACGGACGCACGCACACGCACACACACGCACGCACGCACACACACACACACACACACACACACACACACACACACACACACACACACACACACACACACTGCAACTGTAGAGCCACGACCAGGCAGTGGACACACACACACTGCAACTGTAGAGCCACGACCAGGCAGTGGACACACACACACTGCAACTGTAGCGCCACGACCAGGCAGTGGACACACACCCACACACACTGCAACTGTAGAGCCACAACCAGGCAGTGGACACACACACCCACACACACTGCAACTGTAGAGCCACGACCAGGCAGTTGACACACACACCCACACACACTGCAACTGTAGAGCCACAACCAGGCAGTGGACGGACACACACACACACACTGCAACTGTAGCGCCACGACCAGGCAGTGGACGGACGCACACACACACACACACACACACACACACACACACACACACACACACACACACACACACACACACACACACACACACACACACTGCAACTGTAGAGCCATGACCAGGAAGTGGACACACACACACTGCAACTGTAGAGCCACGACCAGGCAGTGGACACACACACACTGCAACTGTAGAGCCACGACCAGGCAGTGGACACACACACACACTGCAACTGTAGCGCCACGACCAGGCAGTGGACACACACCCACACACACTGCAACTGTAGAGCCACAACCAGGCAGTGGACACACACACCCACACACACTGCAACTGTAGAGCCACGACCAGGCAGTTGACACACACACCCACACACACTGCAACTGTAGAGCCACAACCAGGCAGTGGACACACACCCACACACTGCAACTGTAGAGCCACAACCAGGCAGTGGACACACACCCACACACACTGCAACTGTAGAGCCACGACCAGGCAGTTGACACACACACACTGCAACTGTAGAGCCACAACCAGGCAGTGGACACACACACATACTGCAACTGTAGTGCCACAACCAGGCAGTGGACACACACACACACACACACTGCAACTGTAGCGCCATGACCAGGCAGTAGACACACACACACACTGCAACTGTAGAGCCATGACCAGGCAGTGGACACACACACACACACACTGCAACTGTAGAGCCACGACCAGGCAGTGGACACACACACACACACACTGCAACTGTAGAGCCACGACCAGGCAGTGGACACACACACCCACACACACTGCAACTGTAGAGCCACAACCAGGCAGTGGACACACACCCACACACACTGCAACTGTAGAGCCACAACCAGGCAGTGGACACACACCCACACACACTGCAACTGTAGAGCCACGACCAGGCAGTGGACACACACCCACACACACTGCAACTGTAGAGCCACAACCAGGCAGTGGACACACACACCCACACACACTGCAACTGTAGAGCCACGACCAGGCAGTTGACACACACACCCACACACACTGCAACTGTAGAGCCACAACCAGGCAGTGGACACACACCCACACACTGCAACTGTAGAGCCACAACCAGGCAGTGGACACACACCCACACACACTGCAACTGTAGAGCCACGACCAGGCAGTTGACACACACACACTGCAACTGTAGAGCCACAACCAGGCAGTGGACACACACACATACACACACACACATACTGCAACTGTAGTGCCACAACCAGGCAGTGGACACACACACACACTGCAACTGTAGAGCCATGACCAGGCAGTGGACACACACACACACACACTGCAACTGTAGAGCCACGACCAGGCAGTGGACACACACACACACTGCAACTGTAGAGCCACAACTAGGCAGTGGACACACACACGCACTGCAACTGTAGAGCCATGACCAGGCAGTGGACCCACACACGCACTGCAACTGTAGCGCCACAACCAGGCAGTGGACACACACACACACACACTGCAACTGTGGCACCACGACTAGGCAGTGGACACACACACACACACACACACACACACACACACACACACACACACACACACACACACACACACACACACACACACACACACACTGCAACTGTAGAGCCACGACCAGGCAGTGGACACACACACACACACACACTGCAACTGTAGAGCCACGACCAGGCAGTGGACACACACACACACTGCAACTGTAGAGCCACGACCAGGCAGTGGACACACACACACACTGCAACTGTAGAGCCACGACCAGGCAGTGGACACACACTGCAACTGTAGAGCCACGACCAGGCAGTGGACACACACACACACACTGCAACTGTAGAGCCATGACCAGGCAGTGGACACACACACACACACACACACACACACACACACACACACACACACACACACACACACACACACACACACACACACACACACACACACACTGCAACTGTAGAGCCATGACCAGGCAGTGGACACACACACACACTGCAACTGTAGAGCCACGACCAGACAGTGGACACACACACACACACACTGCAACTGTAGAGCCACGACCAGGCAGTGGACCCACACACGCACTGCAACTGTAGCGCCACAACCAGGCAGTGGACACACACACACACACTGCAACTGTAGCGCCATGACCAGGCATTGGACACACACACTGCAACTGTAGCGCCATGACCAGGCATTGGACACACACACACACTTTGCAACTGTAGCGCCACGACCAGGCAGTGGACACACACACACACTGCAACTGTAGAGCCACAACCAGGCAGTGGAAACAACACACACACACACACACTGCAACTGTAGAGCCACGACCAGGCAGTGGACACACACACACTGCAACTGTAGAGCCACGACCATGCAGTGGACACACACACACACACTGCAACTGTAGAGCCACGACCAGGCAGTGGACACACACACACACACTGCAACTGTAGAGCCACGACCAGGCAGTGGACACCCACACACACACTGCAACTGTAGAGCCATGACCAGGCAGTGGAGAGACACACACACACACACACACACACACACACACACACACACACACACACACACACACACACACACACACACACTGCAACTGTAGAGCCATGACCAGGCAGTGGACACACACACACACTGCAACTGTAGAGCCATGACCAGGCAGTGGACACACACACACACACTGCAACTGTAGAGCCACAACCAGGCAGTGGACACACACACACACACTGCAACTGTAGAGCCACGACCAGGCAGTACACACACACACACACACACACACACACACACACACACACACACACACACACACACACACACACACACACACACACACACACACACACACACACACACACACTGCAACTGTAGAGCCATGACCAGGAAGTGGACACACACACACACACACTGCAACTGTAGAGCCACGACCAGGCAGTGGACACGCACACACTGCAACTGTAGAGCCACGACCAGGCAGTGGACACGCACACACTGCAACTGTAGAGCCACGACCAGGCAGTGGACACACACCCACACACACTGCAACTGTAGAGCCACAACCAGGCAGTGGACACACACACCCACACACACTGCAACTGTAGAGCCACGACCAGGCAGTTGACACACACACACTGCAACTGTAGAGCCACAACCAGGCAGTGGACACACACCCACACACACTGCAACTGTAGAGCCACAACCAGGCAGTGGACACACACCCACACACACTGCAACTGTAGAGCCACGACCAGACAGTGGACACACACACACACACACTGCAACTGTAGAGCCACGACCAAGCAGTGGACCCACACACGCACTGCAACTGTAGCGCCACAACCAGGCAGTGGACACACACACATACACACACACACACACACACACACACACACACTGCAACTGTAGCGCCATGACCAGGCATTGGACACACACACACTTTGCAACTGTAGCGCCACGACCAGGCAGTGGACACACACACACACTGCAACTGTAGAGCCACAACCAGGCAGTGGACACACACACACACACACACACACACTGCAACTGTAGAGCCACGACCAGGCAGTGGACACACACACACACTGCAACTGTAGAGCCACGACCAGGCAGTGGACACACACACACACTGCAACTGTAGAGCCACGACCAGGCAGTGGACACACACACACACTGCAACTGTAGAGCCATGACCAGGCAGTGGACACACACACACACACACACACACACACACACACACACACACACACACACACACACACACACACACACACACACACACACACTGCAACTGTAGAGCCATGACCAGGCAGTGGACACACACACTGCAACTGTAGAGCCACGACCAGGAAGTGGACACACACACTGCAACTGTAGAGGCACGACCAGGCAGTGGACACACACACACACTGCAACTGTAGAGGCACGACCAGGCAGTGGACACACACACACACACACTGCAACTGTAGAGCCATGACCAGGCAGTGGACACACACACACACACTGCAACTGTAGAGCCATGACCAGACAGTGGACACACACACACACACACACACACACTGCAACTGTAGAGCCATGACCAGGCAGTGGACCCACACACGCACTGCAACTGTAGCGCCACAACCAGGCAGTGGACACACACACATACATACACACACACACACACACACTGCAACTGTAGCGCCATGACCAGGCATTGGACACACACACACTTTGCAACTGTAGCGCCACGACCAGGCAGTGGACACACACACACACTGCAACTGTAGAGCCACAACCAGGCAGTGGACACACACACACACTGCAACTGTAGAGCCACGACCAGGCAGTGGACACACACACACACTGCAACTGTAGAGCCACGACCAGGCAGTGGACACACACACACACTGCAACTGTAGAGCCACGACCATGCAGTGGACACACACACTGCAACTGTAGAGCAATGACCAGGCAGTGGACACACACACACACACACACACACACTGCAACTGTAGAGCCATGACCAGGCAGTGGACACACACACACACACTGCAACTGTAGAGCCACGACCAGGAAGTGGACACACACACACACACTGCAACTGTAGAGGCACGACCAGGCAGTGGACACACACACACACTGCAACTGTAGAGGCACGACCAGGCAGTGGACACACACACACACACTGCAACTGTAGAGCCAGGCAGTACACCAGACAGTACACACACACACACACACACACACACACACACACACACACACACACACACACACACACACACACACACACACACACACACACACACTGCAACTGTAGAGGCACGACCAGGCAGTGGACACACACACACACACTGCAACTGTAGAGCCACAACCAGGCAGTGGACACACACACACACACTGCAACTGTAGAGCCACGACCAGGCAGTACACACACACACACACACACACACACACACTGCAACTGTAGAGCCATGACCAGGAAGTGGACACACACACACACACACTGCAACTGTAGAGCCACGACCAGGCAGTGGACACGCACACACTGCAACTGTAGAGCCACGACCAGGCAGTGGACACGCACACACTGCAACTGTAGAGCCACGACCAGGCAGTGGACACACACACACACTGCAACTGTAGCGCCACGACCAGGCAGTGGACACACACCCACACACACTGCAACTGTAGAGCCACAACCAGGCAGTGGACACACACACCCACACACACTGCAACTGTAGAGCCACGACCAGGCAGTTGACACACACACACTGCAACTGTAGCGCCACGACCAGGCAGTGGACACACACACACACACACACACACACACACACACACACACACACACACACACACACACACACACACACACACACACACACACACACACTGCAACTGTAGAGCCACGACCAGGCAGTGGACACACACACACACACACACTGCAACTGTAGAGCCACGACCAGGCAGTGGACACACACACACACTGCAACTGTAGAGCCACGACCAGGCAGTGGACACACACACACACTGCAACTGTAGAGCCACGACCAGGCAGTGGACACACACTGCAACTGTAGAGCCACGACCAGGCAGTGGACACACACACACTGCAACTGTAGAGCCATGACCAGGCAGTGGACACACACACACACACACACACACACACACACACACACACACACACACACACACACACACACACACACACACACACACACACTGCAACTGTAGAGCCATGACCAGGCAGTGGACACACACACACACACTGCAACTGTAGAGCCATGACCAGGCAGTGGACACACACACACACTGCAACTGTAGAGCCACGACCAGACAGTGGACACACACACACACACACACTGCAACTGTAGAGCCACGACCAGGCAGTGGACCCACACACGCACTGCAACTGTAGCGCCACAACCAGGCAGTGGACACACACACACACACTGCAACTGTAGCGCCATGACCAGGCATTGGACACACACACTGCAACTGTAGCGCCATGACCAGGCATTGGACACACACACACACTTTGCAACTGTAGCGCCACGACCAGGCAGTGGACACACACACACACTGCAACTGTAGAGCCACAACCAGGCAGTGGAAACACACACACACACACACTGCAACTGTAGAGCCACGACCAGGCAGTGGACACACACACACTGCAACTGTAGAGCCACGACCATGCAGTGGACACACACACACACACTGCAACTGTAGAGCCACGACCAGGCAGTGGACACACACACACACACTGCAACTGTAGAGCCACGACCAGGCAGTGGACACCCACACACACACTGCAACTGTAGAGCCATGACCAGGCAGTGGAGAGACACACACACACACACACACACACACACACACACACACACACACACACACACACACACACACACACACACAACTGTAGAGCCATGACCAGGCAGTGGACACACACACACACACTGCAACTGTAGAGCCACAACCAGGCAGTGGACACACACACACACACTGCAACTGTAGAGCCACGACCAGGCAGTACACACACACACACACACACACACAACTGTACACACAGCACACACACACTGCAACTGTAGAGCCATGACCAGGCAGTGGACACACACACACACACACTGCAACTGTAGAGCCACGACCAGGCAGTGGACACGCACACACTGCAACTGTAGAGCCACGACCAGGCAGTGGACACGCACACACTGCAACTGTAGAGCCACGACCAGGCAGTGGACACACACCCACACACACTGCAACTGTAGAGCCACAACCAGGCAGTGGACACACACACCCACACACACTGCAACTGTAGAGCCACGACCAGGCAGTTGACACACACACACTGCAACTGTAGAGCCACAACCAGGCAGTGGACACACACCCACACACACTGCAACTGTAGAGCCACAACCAGGCAGTGGACACACACCCACACACACTGCAACTGTAGAGCCACGACCAGACAGTGGACACACACACACACACACTGCAACTGTAGAGCCACGACCAGGCAGTGGACCCACACACGCACTGCAACTGTAGCGCCACAACCAGGCAGTGGACACACACACATACACACACACACACACACACACTGCAACTGTAGCGCCATGACCAGGCATTGGACACACACACACTTTGCAACTGTAGCGCCACGACCAGGCAGTGGACACACACACACACTGCAACTGTAGAGCCACAACCAGGCAGTGGACACACACACACACACACACACACTGCAACTGTAGAGCCACGACCAGGCAGTGGACACACACACACACTGCAACTGTAGAGCCACGACCAGGCAGTGGACACACACACACACTGCAACTGTAGAGCCACGACCAGGCAGTGGACACACACACACACTGCAACTGTAGAGCCATGACCAGGCAGTGGACACACACACACACACACACACACACACACACACACACACACACACACACACTGCAACTGTAGAGCCATGACCAGGCAGTGGACACACACACTGCAACTGTAGAGCCACGACCAGGAAGTGGACACACACACTGCAACTGTAGAGGCACGACCAGGCAGTGGACACACACACACACTGCAACTGTAGAGCCACGACCAGGCAGTGGACACACACACACACTGCAACTGTAGAGCCACGACCAGGCAGTGGACACACACACACACTGCAACTGTAGAGCCACGACCAGGCAGTGGACACACACTGCAACTGTAGAGCCACGACCAGGCAGTGGACACACACACACTGCAACTGTAGAGCCATGACCAGGCAGTGGACACACACACACACACACACACACACACACACACACACACACACACACACACACACACACACACACACACACACACACACACACTGCAACTGTAGAGCCATGACCAGGCAGTGGACACACACACACACACTGCAACTGTAGAGCCATGACCAGGCAGTGGACACACACACACACTGCAACTGTAGAGCCACGACCAGACAGTGGACACACACACACACACACTGCAACTGTAGAGCCACGACCAGGCAGTGGACCCACACACGCACTGCAACTGTAGCGCCACAACCAGGCAGTGGACACACACACACACACTGCAACTGTAGCGCCATGACCAGGCATTGGACACACACACTGCAACTGTAGCGCCATGACCAGGCATTGGACACACACACACACTTTGCAACTGTAGCGCCACGACCAGGCAGTGGACACACACACACACTGCAACTGTAGAGCCACAACCAGGCAGTGGAAACACACACACACACACACTGCAACTGTAGAGCCACGACCAGGCAGTGGACACACACACACTGCAACTGTAGAGCCACGACCATGCAGTGGACACACACACACACACTGCAACTGTAGAGCCACGACCAGGCAGTGGACACACACACACACACACTGCAACTGTAGAGCCACGACCAGGCAGTGGACACCCACACACACACTGCAACTGTAGAGCCATGACCAGGCAGTGGAGAGACACACACACACACACACACACACACACACACACACACACACACACACACACTGCAACTGTAGAGCCATGACCAGGCAGTGGACACACACACACACTGCAACTGTAGAGCCATGACCAGGCAGTGGACACACACACACACACTGCAACTGTAGAGCCACAACCAGGCAGTGGACACACACACACACACTGCAACTGTAGAGCCACGACCAGGCAGTACACACACACACACACACACACACACACACACACACACACACACACACACACACACACACTGCAACTGTAGAGCCACGACCAGGCAGTGGACACGCACACACTGCAACTGTAGAGCCACGACCAGGCAGTGGACACGCACACACTGCAACTGTAGAGCCACGACCAGGCAGTGGACACACACCCACACACACTGCAACTGTAGAGCCACAACCAGGCAGTGGACACACACACCCACACACACTGCAACTGTAGAGCCACGACCAGGCAGTTGACACACACACACTGCAACTGT